>NC_143250.1:49992651-50295681 GCF_984573655.1 Nuphar pumila | reverse complement strand
GTTCTTAAGTCTATCAACCATCCTAGGAGGTCATCATATGTGATTAGAGACTCAAATACTATGCAAACAACTTCACATTTTTTTCTAACCTGCTTTTATGGATTCTCTTTCCTTGATATGTTTGAGAAATCCTTCTCGAGAGCTCGATTATGAGAAGGCTTTTTTGGTTTAGACTCATTGCAATAACAACCATTTTCTATGATGGAGGGAGGCTTCTTAGGATGCTAGAGATATGCATCCTTTCTGGGATCTCATTCCTAGCTATAGCCATATCCTTGGCCATTACCAACATTGACATGATCGACTACATTGTTTGACTCATTCCTGTATAAGTTTTACTGCTAAAAAAGAAATTGGATATGAGTTTTTGAAGTCATATCGTTCTTCTCCTTAACTACCTCAATTATCTTCTTGACAGGGTTGTAGTCTCCGAATACTCAAATAAAATCATCTTACATGAAAGTGAGGAGAGTTGTTTGAGCGAGTTGGTCATTCTCAATGAACTTATTATAAATTTTCTTTTCTTTCGAATATATTAGTTAGTGAAGGTTTAATTTTTTTCAGCACATACAAGGTTTTGTCATGAGTTAACAAGTATTATATTTTCCTCCATATTCTAAATTTTGTGCCATTTAATTTCTTGATTTTGGAAAACTCAACCATAATTATTATATTTAACATTTTTCTAAAATAGAGAAATACTAGTGATTAAATATTTATCAACTAGTAATTTATAATAATTTATTTTATAAAATAAATAAATTTAATATTTTTGTGTCACTACTACCATTTAGCCATGCAACAAAATCACAACACGTGCAAGAATATGCTCAAAAAAATAAATTTTAGTTAACCTAAGTGAATAACACAAAGCTTTTGATAAAGTAGAACTACTTTTTTGTAATATCTGAAAACTCAAAAGCATGTTCTGAGCAAAAATAATAAATCAGAACCCTATAACATAAATTATGAACCTTTTTGAGTTAAAAAGGGGTGTCTAAATCTTTCTATAATTATCAAAAAATCTATAATATTGGTCTGCAAATATGGAAAGCCAAAACACTAACTCAGGAAATCTAATAAATAGAAACCATGTTTTCTGATTTTTTTTAGATCGCAAGTTTGTTTATGAAATTTTATAGAAAAGCAGAAAGTCTAAAATATGATATCCAGTAATAATATGGACTTAAACTAAAAGACAACTTAAAAATAATATTATTAAAACCACTTTTAAGAAACTGAAAGAAGGGTATCAACTCTTCTTCCTTCTCAAAATTGAAAACCCTAAGCCCAACCTCTCCCACCTTAAGCTTTTTTCAGTGAAGCTCCTCTGCCAGAGCCGCTTGTCAGGCGTTGGTTCTCAGCCTCTGAATATGAGGGCAATGCCTCACATCTCATATGGGGACTATAGAGTCATCTTCAGCATTTTCAGACAAGAGGGAAAAGAAGAGGGAATTTTCGTTGGCTTACAGTCGGATGACCTGAGAAGGATTCCTATGTAAGACTCATGAATTTTCAAAAAAAATAAAATTTAATACATGATGAAATTTTAGAAATGCTTATATATATATATATATATATATATATACACACACGAAACCCTAGAATGAATATATATCATAATGATATTATATCAAGTCCCAAAGTTTTTATTTAAAATGCATAAAATCATTTGAATTGAACCACTAAAAGAAATTTTAAATGCCTAAGCTCAATGTATTTTAAGAAATTCTGACAAGAAGCGAGGTATAAGAAATTTTTTAGGTTTTACTGGAATTTAGAAAGATCATTTAAAAAACCTAAGTGTAATTTCAAATAAAATGAAATAAATAAAACATTTTCACTCAAAGGGGCATTTTTGAAAGACTTTCAAACCCTAGAGGGCGTGAAGGGCTCTAGAAGGGGTATTTTTGAAAGAATTTTCAAATGAATTCAAAGAAAATAAGCCTAGTGAGGAGTGTGGGAGGCTAAAATAAGGTATTACAAGTATGCCACCGCCTAGAAGGGTGTGACATACACCCTAACCATCCATCTCCTCCTTTTAATCCTAGCCTTCCATTTGAAAACCCTAGACTATAAACATTTTTAAGAAAAGAAGAGAGAGAAGCAATGGGAAATTTTCGGTCTCTCTCGCTCTCCCAAAATCACGACCTCCTCCTTTCCTTGGATGCCTACTCCCTCTCGTTGCTAGGGTGTAGCATTAGGTACCTTGTAGGGACTCCCATCTACACTCCATGCAAGGGAGGCACGCCATCTTCTCTGTTCCTCCATAAATCACAAGGTGAGAAAGTCTCCATAGCTGCCACTCTTTCTTTATGAAGAAAAACATGGGTTTAAGCATGATGCTGAGCTTTATGACATTTTATGAAATGTTGGAAGTGAAGCAGATTAGAAATCCTCAAAGGGGAGTTTGCATTTCGTTCTTTTTATTATGTCATTCTCTTGTAAGCTCACAACGCATGCCACCCATGCACAACAATTTTTTTTAATGTGTATAAATCTCGTTGTTTTGTTCATGGCATGTTGAGCGCAACCTTGCACATTTGGGTCTAGCTGTGGCGCCCCAAACCCCGGCCTTGGAAAAAATTCAGATTTTCTAGGGGAATTTTTTTTAAAAGGTTTTATTGAAAACAGCGGAAAGAAGTGTAAAGAAGGTGGCAAGGCCGCAAGTCTGGACGACCACAGGTAAGTCCAACGTAAGTGACTAACAACGTAAATAAAGGTACAATCACAAGTATCAAGGGTATACAACCCAACAGTTTAAAAGTTATAAAATATGATAATACAAAAGTCTCAAAATAGGGAATATATCCCAACCAAAACCCAAAACCACCGGGAACAGGATCTGCAGCTAAGTGTGGGCCCCCAAGCCTCCACCGTGTGTCGTCGCATCAACACCGTACTTATTCGTTACCTGCATCCCCATAAAACGATGTCAGTCCTCTTGCGAGGTGGTGAAGAAACAACCACGATATATATATCATTTCTAAGAGGAAAAACAGGAAACAGTAATGTGAAATAACAAACTATATATCATTTCATTGATGATGCCTGAAATTACATGTCCTTATGGTACCTTCGCATTCAGACATATGTCGTTCGGGCTCTGCAATGCCCTGACAACTTTTCAGAGGTGCATGCTTGCTATCTTCTCGGACATGATAGATGATGTGATGGAGGTTTTCATGGACGACTTTTCAGTTTATGGCTCTTCATTTGAAGATTGCCTCCAAAAACTTACTCGAGTACTGAGTAGGTGTGCGGAGACAAATCTTGTCCTGAGTTGGGAAAAGAGCCACTTTATGATCCAGGAGGGGATTGTGCTTGGACACATTGTGTCCAAGCGAGGTATTGAGGTTGACAGAGCGAAGGTGGAATCCATTTCTCGTTTGACTCCACCCACCTCTATGAGGCAAATTCAGTCATTTTTAGGGCATGTGGGTTTTTATAGGCGGTTCATAAAAGATTTCAGCAAAATCTTTCGACCACTTTGCACTTTATTAGAAAAAGACCAGCCCTTTGTTTTTAGCAAGGATTGCATGAAGGCCTTTGAGATTCTCAAATAAGCCTTGATTACTGCACCCATTCTGAGACCTCCGAATTAGACTATCCCATTTGAGATTATGTGCGATGCATCTGACTATGCTATGGGGGCTATATTAGGACAACGGATTGATAGGAAGCCCTATGTGATTTACTACGCAAGTAGAACTCTGTCTGATGCTCAAATGAATTATACCACAACAGAGAAGGAGCTACTTGCTGTAGTGTTCGCATTGGACAAGTTTAGGTCCTATTTACTCGGTTCGAAGGTGATTGTCTATTCTGACCATGCTGCATTGAAATATCTGTTGAATAAGAAAGACACCAAACCGAGACTGATTCGTTGGGTTCTACTACTACAGGAGTTTGATCTCGAGATTCGAGATAAGAAGGAAAGCGAGAATGTAGTAGCAGACCATCTTTCTAAATTGATCGTGGAGACCACGCAGGATCAGAGGCCGATCAGTGATTCTTTCCCCAACAAGCAGATCATGCCATTCAGGACATCGCAGTTACCCTAGTTTGCGGATATTGTGAACTATCTGGTTTTGAGACAGATACTTGAGCATTGAAACAAGAATGAGCGCGAGAGATTCCTATCGCAGGTGAGGCACTATTATTGGGATAAACCAGAGTTGTTCAGATACTGTGCAGACCAGATCATTAGGATATGTATTCCGAAGGAGGAGTACGAGTCCATTTTGAGTTTTTCCCATTCATTAGCCTGTGGAGGGCATTTTAGCAGTAGGAAGACGGCTGAAAAGGTTTTGCAGTCAGGATTTTATTGGCCCACACTCCACAGGGATGCTCATGAATTTTGCAGGCGATGTATTCGATGTCAGCAGGTTGGGAACATGTCCAAGAGGGACATGATGCCCTTGCTCCCAATCTTGATAGTTGAGATTTTTGATGTTTGGGGCATTTATTTTATGGGACCATTTTCGCCTTCATTCGGAAATTTATACATCCTTGTGGCGGTTGATTATGTGTCCAAGTGGGTCGAGGCTGTGGCAACCAAGACCAATGATCATAGAGTGGTGCTTAAGTTCATTAAGCACAATATTTTTAGTCGTTTTGGTGTGCCACGTGCGATGATTAACGATGGTGGCAAACATTTTAGGAATGTACAGATAGCTTCTCTGCTGAGAAGATATTCTGTCAATCATAGATTCACCACTCCGTATCATCCGCAGACTAGTGGACAGGTAGAGGTGTCGAATAGGGAGATTAAGCGTTTTTTAGAGAAAACAGTTCGCCCGGACCGCAAGGACTGGTCCCAGCGCTTAGATGATGCACTTTGGGCATATAGGACTGCATTTAAGACTCCCATTGACATGTCCCCGTATCGCCTTGTATTCGGAAAAGCATGCCATCTTCTTGTCGAGTTGGAGCATAGAGCGTATTGGGCTATCAAGAAATTTAATTTTGACCTCGCCCAGGCTGGCAAAGGGAGAGCACTGAAGCTCTCAGAATTAGAGGAACTCAGGAATGATGCTTATGAGAATGCCAAGTTATACAAAGCTCGCACTAAAACATTTCATGATAAGCACATTGTCAGAAAAGTGTTTGAGCCGGAGCAGAAAGTGTGGCTATACAATTCTCGTTTGCATTTATTTCAAGGAAAATTGAGATCGAGATGGACAGGACCGTACATCGTGAAAGAAGTGTTTCCACATAGAGCAGTTACATTATTCGATCCTATGACCCAAGGTACATTCAAGGTGAATGGGCAAAGACTGAAGCCCTTTATTTCAGATTCCTTGCGAGATGGTGAGTGTGAGATAGTGCATCTCACGAAGGCATGAGGATTCGACCAAGAGGGATGTATCATATGTACATTAGTTTGTTTTTCATTTCAGTATTTTTCTGGATTGCAGTTTTTCATTTCATATATGCTGACATTTGTTTTGATGTATGCAGGTTGAATCTAACATTTGGTGTATAAGAATTAGTTACCAGGTACAGGGCAGAGCTTTCAAAGAATTCAGAGATCAGATAAAATTCAACTTCAAAAGCTCAGAGCAGATCAGGTTGTATCTATCCTTTCTCCCTTATTTATTTTTCAGTCTTTTAGTGTGTATTTGCATTGCCTTTTTATATATTTTGTATGCCACTAGGGACAGTGTCATTCAAGCATGAGGGGGTGGTTTAGATGCACACTAAAAAAAAATATTTATGTCTGGTAGCTAAGGTAGGCATTTGAGAACAAATTTGCAGCATATATGATTGTTTTTGGCATAATCTAACAGTTTAGAATTTTTTTAAGCCCCATGTAACTTTTTTTTTCTTTGAACTGATTCAAATAGAGTAGTTATTTATGAGAAAATTCAAAGAAAAGATAGTATTTGATTGTTAGAAAATTTTGAATCACTTTAGTATAAGTATGCACAGTATGTTTTGTGAAAGAAATAAGCAATGGAAAGATGTTTTAGAAAAATGAGTTTAAAAGAATAGAGCTACGTTTAGTTGTTGATGTCTTCGTGAATCCTAGTAGTGGAACTCAGACACGAGATGAAGTGTTTGGGTCTCTTGACGAAAAGGATAACGAAGGAGATCATCCTCTTGTCTAGTTGATACTTGTGGCCTTTGTAGTTCGAGTAAGTAGAATTTGAAGGGTGTTTTACATCTGGTGCCCCAAAGCCAGCTGGTTTAAGAGCCACCAGTTCGAAAGCTTGTTACATGAACTGCATAGAAAGCCTAAGAGATAGAGACATTACACATGACGAGAGGAAGACTATACGTAAACTATTAGAATAGAAGGTCTAGTGAGTTGAGCAATTAAGTCCTAGGGATACTTTGTATCTAGTGCTCTAAGGTCGGCCGACCTGGGAGTCACTGACCCAAAGCTCGCTACACGGGTCACGAAAGTGGGATATTCGAAATAGTGCTCATATGAGAAGAATGCTAAAAAAAAAATTTGAAAAAGGGTGAAAAATTGAAAATCCAAAAAAAGAAAAAGAATGTGGTGAATGAGAAAAATTTCATTGCTTAGGAATATGTGTGCATTACTGTGCAGAAAATATACAAGTGAGGATAGATGAGTAAAACATGATAGTACTTGACTTTCTGAGAAAAATCATAGATACCTACAATTTTAGAAAAGTGAAGGAAAAAGAATTTTACTGTGGTGGCATGAGATTTCTGAATTTGTTTTGAGAATGTCAATTACATGAAATATTTGTTCCAACTATTTTCTTAATTGCCTAATATTCTTGAAAAGTCGTTCCTGCATTTCATTGATGTTTGTGGGTAGCATCTCTGCAAACCCTCACGAGACCTTACTCGTCCACTGATGAAAGCCAGGGTTTAAAAGGGCTTGTTGCATACGCTAAATGCAACTGTGATTCCTACGAAAGTGAGTTAGTTTTTATGCATTCTTGTTTAACATTTCTTGTCTCTGTTGCATAGCATAGTTAGTGGTTTGTTAAAGGACTAACAAACATTCAAGCATGGGGGTATTTGATGATGCATGAAATGCACATCATGTTAACAAGTTATTCATGCATTTTGTAGTGAGATTAAGGTTTTAAACTCATGTTTAGATGCATTTTGATAGTAAGGGGTTGTATTTCGAATTTTAGAGAAATCAGAGTTAAAATAAGAGAGTTATGGCTATTTTAGTGTTCGAGCACAGATTTCGAGGTAGATCAGATCCATATCCGACCCAATTAGGCTGTTTTGGACCTTGGATCAACCTTTATAAAGCCAAAAATCTAAACCACATGCATATCCATATCCATTTCAAAAAGATTTGCAGAAAACCCCTTAGAAAGTGGCGCATAGGAATTAAATTTTTTATAACCTTCTTTCTGAAAACTATCAAAAGTATAAATTATAGTTTCCAGCAAACCCTAGGCGTCTTTGGCATTGGGATTGGTGCCTCTTGCTGTGATTCTAACTCCAGCCCTTCTCCTACCTATCGTTTCATCACATCCTCCATTGAAGATCGGATTATGCTTGGAAATCAAGCATATTTCTTTCTCCTGTTTCATCTATATTCTTTTCTTTAGCATCCTTGCTGCATTTTTTCACCATTTTCTGTATTTTTGCAGGTATAGCAGAGGTGGAGACCATTAATCTTGATCGGAAGTGCGAAACACTCCATCAAGGTGAGCCGACCCTACCTTCATCCGGTTTTCTAAGCCCTCCGATCGCGAATCGGCACCCGTTCCATCCTCGGTGGATCTCCAACATGTTGCATCTGCAAAAGTACTGTTCATGGTGATATTCCAACATTCTCGAACGGTTCGGGACGTCAAACCAAGGCCATTGTCCGCTCTCTTCTTCCCCACGATCGTCGGATCGCTCAAGAGGTAGATCTTCTTCTCCCTTTTCTTCTAGCTAAAGCCCAATTCGTGTGTGTGATTTTCTTTTATTATTTCTGTGTGTTTTTTTTATTTTTATGGTTTCAACCTTAGAATAGCATTCGTGCATAGACCAACACGTTAGATCTAGGTTTTGTTTCATTGTTTTTAGGTTCGAATATTGATTTCCCTTGTTTTTCCATCAAAACATGTAAATCAGCTAGAGGTTCTTCTAGCCGATTTGGTTTTGTTTATCCAGCGTGTTTCTCTGTGTTATTTCAACAGAAAAAGCCTTTAAAAAGTTTAGTTTGATTTATTTTGGGTGTTGGGTCTAGATCAAAGAACGTTTTTCAATTAAAAACCAATAAATCGGCTAGATCCATTCTAGCCGATTTTGGTTCATTTTTAATTTTAGCCTTTGGTCGGTTTTTGCAGAAAAAAACTGGGTTAGCAGACCTCATTTATATTATATTCAAGTTGAGTGTGCTGAAAATCCATGTTGATTTGAGTCTATGTTGTCGTGGGATTTGTTTTTCAAACCCTCTTTGAATTAGAGGTTCCTTTTTGTTAAGTGCGTGTGTTTAGATCAAGTAATTCGTGTGGTTTGCTGTGTGTGTTACAGTTTAACAGCTTCATAAAATTGTGTTGGTCAATCTCATTAGCTTAGGATTAGTTTAAATATTGTTTTAGTCATTTTGTGTTTTGGGTGTTGATTGTTATTGAAAATATAAAAATCAAGTTTATCGTTTCCTAGTTGTGGTGTCGTCCATTCGTGGTAGAGTCTTTCATAAAGTGTTATAGTGGAAATTCATATCCTTCTAGTTCTTCATGCTATGATAGTTTAGATCTTATTTTTTGTTTTTAATTGATTTTTGTAGTTTTAATTTTCCATACTTTGTTCATTCGAATAATTTGTAGAGAATTTGTTGTTTTATATTATTAGGATTTCCAGCATCTTAGATAAAGTGTTTAGATTTTTGATAGTTTGGGTTGTTAGTTCTAGCTAGCTGTTAATTTAGATGCATGATTTTCATGATAGTCTTAGTGTATCTTATTCTTTGTCATTTTGATTTTAATTAAGTTTTAGGTAGTCTTCCCCAAGGTGGGGCGGCAGCCATGAGAGCTCAATTCGAGCTCTAGGCTGCTTTTGGTAGCTTATTAACCTTTTGGTAAGTTTTAGCATTTAGTAAGTACTTTAAGGTGTCTAGGTGCATTGTTTTAGAGTTTGATTATTGTAGACGTTTTAGTGTAAAGTTTTAGTGTAAAGTTTTAGTAAGTGTCTTATGTTAGGTAATTAAATTTAATTAGCTATAGTTATTAGTTGTAAGTTAGAAAACGTTTTTGGTTGTGTTAGGAAAGTTAATTTGAAAGAGTAGAGTAATTGCTTCAAAAAGAAAAACGTTTTGATAAAAATTGATTGCTCCAAATTCGTTGGATCCTCTTTTGGGCAAGTTTGCAATTTGGTTCAAGAAAGGGAAGATAATATCGTTAATTTTTAGGAAAGATGAATTAAAGTTCAAATCTTTTCTAAAAAGGAGATCACGTTTTTGATAGAGGTATTTATATCTTTGCAATCATTTTTAGAAAGTCAAATTCGTTGAGACGCTCTTGATTTGGATAGTTTCAAATTGCTTACTTGTTTAAATTAGCCTTGAAAGATTTGCAAGAAGGTAACTGCTCCTAGTTGGACGGTTTTCTTTTTCTTACCTTTTTAAATTTGCAATTCAAGGCAAGCATTTAGGGTGGGACAATTTTTGGAGTTAGTAAATTTTCCAAGCTTCTCTTTGAGCAATTATTCTTTCTTAATCCTCTAACCGTCCATATTTAGTGAGTCTAGATTTAGATTTATTTAATTCTGTTAAGTATATTAACCTTAGTTAGGAATTAGGTTCTTAATTAACTAAGTTTTAATTAGGTCTTATATTAGGCGTGTAATTAGGGGAGTCATTAGTGTTAGTGGTAATTAGGTATTAATCTTTAAGTGCCTAAATTAGTCATTGTTTAAAATAGTTGACCTAATTTAGTCAACCTAGTTGACCCAATTAGGTGAGTCGTGTCCTTAGTTTAAGCCTCACTGAGTCAACCCAGTTGAACCTAGTTCTAGTCAAACCATTAATCATACCTCATTAGTGTAATTAGATAGTTGATCTTAGTACTAATTCGTATTAGATTTAGTATAAGATAGATAGTTATTCACTTAATCGTTCTAGTTAGAGTTTAGCATTGTTTGTTTAATGTGTGTTTGCTAATTAATTTTTTATGTTAGTAATTCAGTTAGTTCAGTTGCATTTAGTTTATATCAATTGCATCATTCATTCATAGAGTTAAGTGCATGTTTAAGTGCATTAGTTGCATTTGCATTATTAGTTCATTTAATTTTTAGTCATAAAGTGCATATCCTATTTTGTTTATATTTCATTTAACATTATTGCATTTAACATCAGCATACAATCTGTAATTTAGTGTCATTTAGGTTGCATTAGGTTTAATTTGCATTATTTAGTGTTTAAATAGATTTATAAAGTGAATAGTGCATTCAAAACAAAACCCGATTTTTGCCCTATAGCACTGTCGTCATTTCATGTGCAAAAATTTCGAGTTTTTAAATTATTATTATTCTATTCACTTTATTAGTGTGTTAACTGCTTACAAACCAAATTACAGCTCGATCCGAGTTGGTTTGGTCTGATTTTTAAGCGTTTTGTGAAAACCGCTTTTTCTGGTTTTTAAATTTCGGGACCTGCGATATCCTGATTTTTCCCAGTTTTGAAACACTTATATCTGGAGTTCCAGATATCATTTTTTTATTCTGTAAAAACTGTCAGATTATTTAATCTGTTAGTTACAGAACAGAATAAATTTTGGGAAAATCGAATCTTGTTTGCCTTATCAAACAGTGGTTTTCCGACAAGCTGTCAGAAATCTATTTTACACTAGTTAAGGGCATATTGGTAATTTCCTTAGTTTCAGCATTTTCGTACTGTTTTCAATATTTTCTGCATATTAGGTACTTCATATACATTATATAGCATTGTTGGACTTAGGTTAGTTGATTTTTGCATTAGTTTAATATTTTAATTAATTGTTTTAGTGTAATTAGAAATTATTTTGCCAATTGCTTGAAAATTAGGTTTACTTGTAATTTTAATTTGCATTATTAGAATAAATTACTAACTCTTCATTTTCCTTTGTTTTTAGGTTGAAAAGCATACTCATTTTCCAGGGATTAGTGTTCAAGTACGAAGATTGGATAACTGGCGAAAGGACCAAAATACCCTTGGCGTGCAACTGAAGATTGAAGTGCTTTTTCATTTCATTTTAGTGTTAATTTGTAATTGTTATTAACATTGTGATTGTAGACAGTTATGTGTGATTAATAAATTAAATTTTTGAGAAATATTCTGAGTAATTTCTGTTCCCTGAGGATTCAACCCGTACTTACCACTTCGTGGAAAGTCGGTTATTTATTTTTGGTTGACGATTTTCCAAAGTTTTTATTGAAAATTATTGTTTTAAAAATACCATTTACAAAAGATCAACCATGCATGTGAGTGTACAGTTCGTCAATTCCAAGAGACATGCATATGCAATTTCATCAATTTCATCACTCAAATAGTTGGAAACTAAATCATTAAGATTGGCACTTTACGTAACATGAGACCAGTCTCGTAGGGAAGACTCATGATTTGGCGTACTTATGTGTTGAGATTAAACTTTACGATATTCTCATACGTATGAGAATTACATTCGCATTCCAAGTGGGTTGTCGCTCTTGCAGAAGGAAAGATGCAATTGAGACATGAAAGACCATCATAAGCTTATACCCTTGCTAGGCTACTTGATTCAACACACTTACGTGTCACTGAGGGAATCTGGGATATTCTCAACTTATGGGAATGACATTAGCATTTCCACGGTTTGGGGTGTGTAAACACCCCAAATTTTCACTCACCTCCCCAACATTTCCACCAAGCATCATCATCCAGCCTCTGAAATCGCTGGAGGGCAAAATGGTCATTTTCTGAGCCCGGACCTTGCAAAAGTCCAAATTTCATCTGAAACTCTCAATTTTCTCTATTTTTATCTCAGATATTCAAGATTTTACTCCTGACAGGAGACAGACATCTCCAGAGTCTTGGTTCAAGATTGCATTTCATAAGACATGACATTGCATATCATTGCACGAGCATTTCAAATCACTGCATTGCAAAGCATGTCATTTCGAGGTCCAGAACTCTTGATTTCAAAATTTTCAATCCAGATTAGAATTTCAACTCTTTTCAAAATTGATTTCAAAACCCTGGGTCTTCAAAATTATCAATTTTTCCCATTTTACCCCCAGGACTCTGAATTTCAAAATATTTCCTCAGGAAAACCATCTGGATAGTTTTCAATATGGATTTGAGTCACTTCACCTCAGATTTTGCCCTTTTTGACAATTTCAAATATCTTTCTTTTACAAAATCGCCCTACAAGGGCCAACTCTTTCCAAAATTCCTGTTTTGCCCATTAGTCCAAATTTTTATGAAAATTCCAAAAAGAAGTTGTTGTTTTATCCTTATTTCAATAAAGAAGCAATGTGGGACCCACACTGAGGTGGTGTCACACAAGCTTTTCTTTTGAAAAACCCAAAAATATAGGAGCCTTGTCCCCTGGATTGGTGCCACTTGTCCTTTCTCTCTCCTCCCATTTACATGCCATGTGTCAGCATAGGGTTCACCTAGAGTTGGTGCCACATGTCACCTTCCCTCTTCTGCCACGTGTCAGTGTGGGGCTACCTTAAGAAGCCGCCATATGTCTGCCATGTGTCAGTATCCATCCTGCGCCATGTGTCATTTCAAAGACTACCAGAAGATGCCAAGTGTCATAGGTTGTCCTGTCTAGAAAAAGTGGAGTTTGTCTCCTCTGAGGTGGCGCCACTTGAAGTGTGTCTCCTGCAGGGGACACGTGTCAACCCCTCCTTCCTTCTAGAAAAGTAGCCTGACACATGTCCTCTCCCTATTTTTTTCAGAAAAGTAGGAGACACATGTCACTGTCCTCTTTTTCCTCCCTCTTGCCACATGGCATTGTAGGAGCCACCCTGAGGTGGCGCCACATGTCCATCCTCCATTCCTCCAGGGCCAACCTCCATTTGAAATTCGAATTCTCCTCTGAGGTGGCGCCATCTGAAGAACCTCCTCCAGCAGGCTGACACTTGGAACCATCCTGGACTGCCACATGTCCAGATCTCCTTTCACCAGAAAAAGCAAAATTCAAATTCCTCTGAGGTGGCGCCTTCTGAGCCCACTGCTCTGTCCTTCTGACATGTGTCAAACACCTTTTGAGGTGGCACCATTCCAGGACTCCACTTGGCTCCATTTTATTTTTTATTTTATTTTTAATAAAGGTAGCCCACCATGAGGTGGCGCCACCTGAGGACTCCCTACAAAAGGTGAGTTTGAATTTCAAATTCCAAGAGAGCACCCTCTGAGGTGGCGCCTTCTGGGAGCTCCCTGCAGAGAGAATCAAGCTAACTTTTGAAAAATTCCAAATTCCCCCTGCTGAGGTGTCTCACCCACAAAATTTCCATTTTTTTTATTTTCTCAAAAAATCAAAATAGCCTTTTGAGGTGGCGCCACCTGAGGGCTCCCTGCAGAAGACAAATTCGAATTTCAAACCCCTCAGATGACACCCCCTGAGATGGCGCCACATGGAGGGCTCAGATTGAACCTGTTTGAATTTCAAAAATTTTTAGAAAAGTTATAAAAACAAGGGTTCACGCCCAGCCAAAAGGAGATCATTTTTTAGCTCTGGTGAACTTGGAAAATCCGATCTAGCCTTCCTAGAATCAGATTTTGAACTATGGAAATCGTGCCCCCTTTGGCGCATTGAAGAAGGTGGAGTAGAGCTCGTGCTGTGGCCAATTCAATTCCAACAGAGGTCGATTTTGGTGGACCATCCGAAGCTCGGAGCGAAGGATGAAGGAAGCTCGTGATAGCTGCCCCTTTCAAGAGCTCCTACGCTGCGTAATGAAGCAAGGTGCACTTCTTTTCCCATTGATTGGATTCCATAATTCGAATCGGGGGTCGTTTGAAGAAAGAGCTCATCCGAGGGATGGATTGAGCTATTCTCATAAAACGACATATATAAAAATGTTTTGTTATGCTTCCTTGATGATTTTTAACATTCATATAGTTAGCTAGGTTTAATTTGCATTTTATTTCATTCATTTAGTACATTTCATGAATTAATTAGGATTAATTTAGCCTTTATTTCAATTCTGCTTATTTTCAGTATGTCTCTGTTTTTGTCAGTCAGTCCACACGTCATTTCATGCATTTGTTTTTTATTAAAAATCCCAAAAAAATCACGGAATGCGCCCTTAGGTGTCCTTGAAATTTTGCCAAAAATTCGGAGGCATTTGAATTTGTTTACTGCGGTAAACATTCAAAATGGCAAGTCGGGTTTTGTTACCCGGGATACGTTTTGAAAATCATTTTCCGACTTGTAAAATCGAGATATCCCTCATGGGAGATCCGATTTTAGATACGAAAGATGTTATGAACTCGGGAGAATGTCTAGTTTTTAATATGATTTTCTAAGATTTTTATGATTTTTTTAATGTCTGACAAAAATCCGAGATGTCGATACACGTGTCAGAGCCTAATTTGGGCCTCTGAGATCTTGGATCGACTTAGGGCTATGGTTTATCTTTGTGTGTTGCTCCAAATTAGAAACTGTAAAAAGTGAAAGTGGTGTCCGAGATGTCCTCTGTTTGACTCTAAAAGCCTATAAGTTTTAGAACAGTGTTGACCTCTGCTTCGAATTTTTCTTGTCAGCCCCCTATTTTGCTACATTTGTCTGTTCTGTTAGTTTAGGCAGGAATAGTTATATTTTTATCGGTGTTTATGTTGATCAAATGCCGACGTTATAAACATGAAAGTTGTTCATGTAGGTGTCCTGCATAGCTCTGATTAATTTCATAAATTTCCATAGCCGTTTTGTATTTGTTTGGCATTTTACATCAGATCAGTGTGATTTTTACCTCTGTCAGAACTAAATCCCTGTTATTGAACTCACCATGGCTCAAATCCTAAGGCTGTAAAAACCAAAAATGTTCCATTTCGGGTCTTTTAGCAGTCTTCAAAATATCAGAAGTTTCCATGGTGTAAATCTTGCATTATCATATTAGGCATTGCATTTGGTTCGGATCCATAGGCAAAATCCACCATTTTAGGACTTTCCTTGAATTTTGGCATTTAAATCATATCATTTTGTGATTTTTAGCATTCTAGGTTGTTTATCAGAGTGTTTAGATGCTTCATACCGAATTTGGTGCAATTTTGAATCCATTTGAGGTTCGGATCATCCATAATACCAAAACAGGGTCCCGCAGGACCCCGATCCAAGCGAAAAACAAGCGAAATTCGTTATTTTTGATAAATTGCAAAATGTCAAATTCTGATTTTACAGTCCTAATGTATTTAGAAGCATTTCATATTGCATTTCATCATCATTAAATTCAATTTGAATTTCGAAATCCCAATTTTACTAAGTTTTCCTTCAAAAAACCCTGATTTTAAAGGTGTAACTTTAATTTTAGGGGTATTTTGGTCATTTTGACCCCAATTCCGAATTTCAAACTGTTTTCCACTGAATTCCCTGCATTTACATCATTTCAAAACATCAAGGAAGCATGAGAATAGGGTTTATATCCAATTAAGTCCAATAATTTCATAATATTATTGGAAAATCTTGGAAAAACCCACATATTTGAGCTAACTTTATTTCAAGCTTGGCAGGGACATTCCAAAGAAGGAGCTGAAGTCTGCAAATTTCTTTTATTTCCTTTATTTAGTGATGTAATAATGTAAATTTTGGAATAAGAGAGTTAATTTTCTGCTTAGACTAGGATGCATATCATATAGTTTAAAATTTATGCAATATCCTGCTTCTATGATTCATGCATTTTATTTCAAATGCACTATGGATGTTCACGAATGGCACGTGCACTAACTCTTAGGGAGTTGATGGACTCGGTGGGATCCATATTTACGGCCCTAGTCGGGATATGGACGAGACCCAGATCCATCATCTTTCTACTAGTCACATTGAGCCTACACTCTTAGGCTATCTTAAAATGCACATCATATTTCCAAAGTTTTCAAAATCATGTGCATCAAATCAACTAAATTCTGAACATATTCATGGCCACAGTCAGAATATGTGAAGGATTTATCTTGACTTAATGCACATTTTTCCAACAAATCTCTTAGAAAATCTTTTCAAAGTGCATTCATTCACTCATGACATTTGCATCATAGAATCACTGATTTTCTCAAGATTTTCTCAAGAAAACTTCATTCTCAAGAAATCGATTTCTCAAGAAATTCTAAGGATTTTTCAAAATCGGTTTTCCAAAGACAAGCTTTTCCACAGTTTTCCCAGGAAAATGATATTTTCTTAAGATATTCAAAAGAGTTTTCCAATCTTTCTTCAAGATCCAAAATCGATTTCCGAGTATTTCAAAAAGGTAAAATTCCCAGGATTTCGATTCCCCAAGTTTTGAATTTCCTTCTCCAATGAGCTTTCCTATGAATTTCCATCATTTTCCTAAGAAAACTCTCAAAGTCCAAGTTTTCCTAAGAAGTGCTTCCCTTTTCAAAAAGTCTATCTTTTCTCAAGAATCACTTCCATTTTCCCAAGATTTTCAACTATTTCTGAATTTTCCACATCTTTATAAGCTTTCTCATGTTTTCAAAAACCCCTTTTTTATCTGGGTTTTCTGAGAAATTGACTTTTTTCCTGAGAAATTCTTTCCAACTCCAAATGTTTTTTTAAGCATACATCATGTTTTCCAACTGGCATTTTCCAAAATCTCATAGCACATGCCTGAATTCTCTATGCATTTAGGATAGAATATAACTTTGATGATTTAACTAAGTCAAGCACAATTTTGGTCCTTGGTTCGATTACCCCTGTTAAAGGCGGCAGGAACGGTCGAACCTCGTACCGACAGGTCGAGCCCCATCCCATGGATTTTCCCGCAATTTTCAAAAACGGAGGCGAGTATTTCAAAACAATTTCCAAAATCCGGTCAAAGTTTGAATCGCGAAAGCATTTCCTCTTTTTCTCTTCCGCAAGGAAGGGAAGACGGGAAAAAAATTTCGCGACGAGAACAGGTTTGGCGACCGAGATGGGACCTGTCCTTGTCTGACCTAAATTATGCTTGACTTAGCTCAATTATCAAAATTATGTTCACAAAATGTCAGCTCTTTTACTTTCAATATCATGTGAGCCTAGGAGCCTAGATTCTGACCTAGCTGACATTGATTGCATATAGCTTAGGCATGGTTTGGTAGGACCATATTGAGGAGATATTTTCATGCTCACATAGACTTAGGTCTAAATACAATCCTCCTCAATTTAGGATCTGAATGCAAACAATGTATGCTTCTTCAAAATTTTCAAAATCTATCTCTCTAGGACTTAGAGCCCTCTATTTCTTGCATGTGATCATTTTTTCAAATCTCCATTACCTATCATTACCCGGTCTTCACGTTGCTGGGCTCTCTTCCAGAACCATAGTTCGGGACAGAGCCTCACAACTGGGCCAACTATTTGGGTTAACACCCCCCTACCACGTACCGCGGGCCACAGTCCGAAGTATATCGGTAGGCGCTCAAGGATGTTGGAAAACCTTACCTTAGAACCGGAGTTGAAATTCTATGCCACGTACCTCGGATTTCAATTCGGGTATATCGGCATAACTGGATTGGACAAAGATGATCTGAACTTAGAGTTAGGATTAAGGTCCTACAGCTGTTTTCAAAATGATGCATCTAGAGTCAGCCTTTTAGGGAGTGCTGAATGTGCATAAATGTTTGTGCAGGATGTGATTGTATGTATGATTTTCTCAATTCTTTATATTTCTCAATGTTTTTCAACTCATTAGGTTTTTTTCCAAATATCCTTATTTTCCACGAGATCTTTTCTCAAACCCTGGATGATTTTTTCAAATATCCCATTTCTTTCAAAACTCCAGGCGATTTTACATTCTACCATTCTACTGGATCTCGAATTTCTAGCTGCATTTTTATCCTGCCTGCAAAATTTTTCAAAATTTCTCACATTTTCCTAAGTCTCATTCTGAGTCTTTCTCTGTTTTCAGTTCGATGGCATCCAGTCAAGTCGATCCTATCTTTCCTGAATGTCACATCTCCTTCGAGGTGCGACAAGGTCGTCCTGAACATCGAGCTCTTAGCACCGGAACTTTCATTCCCCGGTGGTATTATTCCTGGCTAAAGAGCTTTTCTCGAATGTTCCCGGACCATTTGAGCGAGTGCGGATTAGAGTTGGCATCAGCAGTCGGAAAACAGACCATCAATGGCAACCTGATCCATGCAATGGCGGAGCGATGGAATCCTCGGACGTGTACCTTCTGGTTTCCATGGGGAGAGATGACCGTTTTGATGGATGAGTTTTCAGAAATCATGGGGTTGCCAGAACCAGCTGGTCGACCAAGCGACCCCTTAGAGCATCAATTCCTTATCAATGTCAAGGGTTTGGACCCCCGAGACTCCTTAGCTCGTATGACAGGCCGCCGATCTTGGCCCCTGATCCAGTTAGAAGGAGATGAATATGTTGACCTACTTGAGTTGTACCGTCAGTACGGGACCTTCGTCGAAGTCAGCTCGCTTTCAAGAACAGCCAAAGAAAAGATTCAGAATGCAATGGTTCTATGCACTGTAGGACTGTCCCTTTTCCCAGATGGACAGAATTACATGGACATCAGGATAATCTAGCTTATGAGGAGATGGGGAAGTCGGCAAACCAATCGCCTCTCCATAGCCATGGCAGCGCTCGCCTTCCTATATCGAGGTCTGACTCGATTCTCACTTGGAGAGTCCATTTTAGTTGAAGGATGCATCTACGCACTTCAGTCCTGGTTTTTCCAACACGTTCCAGCCCGAGCAAGCTCTTTCAGATACAATGGTCAAGAACTCCTTCCAGTGGCGCAGTACCGGGCTATGATCAACAACATTCAAGAAGATGACGTAGTTTGGGACTATTTTGATCGGCAGCTGTCTCCTCCCAAATATACGTACGCTTATGGCAAGCGGTTCAAGTTGCTGGGACCATTCTTCTGCACTTACTACCAACCAGAGAGATGTGTTCGGCAATTTTCTCAAAGGCAGCAGTACATCGAAGCCCGACTGTTATCAGGAGTTATGGCAGAGTTTGATCTCACTTCCGCACAATGGTCCGGGGCATATCATTCTGCCCGCTACGGCTGGGATTCCTTTGTCTCTCTTAAAATCTTTCCAGGTCCTAGAGTGTCTGCCGACTATCGTGAATGGTGGCAAATTGTTTGTCCCTCACCTCTTTGTCAAGATCAATAAAATCTTATTCTTCTCATTTTAAATAAAATTCTCTTTCTTTCTATTATGGTTTGACGACCTCGCCTTGGTAACAAGGCATATTTTCGTTGTTTATTTCTTTTGCAAAAGGAATGACAACACAATTGTCGTGATTCCCACGACGACTCAGTCCCTAGTAATGGGACATCTTTTCCAAATTGTCTACCATATTTTCAGCAAATATTTCTTCCAAAAGCTAATTCCTTCAAAATCTAATCAGGTCTTTGCCCTGCAGAGAGCATCCATATCATTTGATGGTTGAGACAAGATCAGGCAAAAGAACCACGGCATCCCAGTACTCATCAGCCTCGGAAGAAGAGATGAGTTCCCCTCGATCTGAGAAGAGTCGAGAGCAGCAGCAAGAAGACGATGGCATAGACCCTCAAATGTATGCCATGTTCAGAAAAATGATGAACAAAATGATGAATGAGCAGCCCGGGACCAGCTCAGAAAGGAACCCATTCAGAGAAAGGTTCCATGGTCGCAGGAGTAAGAAGGCTCCCAAGAAGCAAATCCAGCCAGAAGAGATTTCAGATGAATCAGATTCAACTGAAAACACAGATGAAGAATATGAGGTGCCTTCGGCATTTTAGAAGCGTGGCCAAAGTAAAAGCCGCAGATCAAAGAGCAGAGATAAAGAAGAGCCTTTGCAAGCGCAATTCAGAGAAATGGCCAGAGTGGTCAAGGATCTACAAGCCCGCGACAAGGGCAAGAAAGTCTTCACCAGTGAGGACTTCTATGACGGCTTAGAAGGGGATGATGATCTGGAGAATCTCCCCCAAAAATTCATCAAATTCGATGGTTCTGGCGACCCAAAAGCTCATCTCGCCACCTTCTTCGCAGAATGCTCGAGGTTCAGAAAGGATAACCGAGCATTGTTTCTATGCTTCCCCCGCAGCTTGGAAGGAGTTGCAGCCAAGTGGTACGCTGAGCATATCAACCCTATCGAGCTCAAGGAGTTCGACAAAGTTGTAAATCTATTCATTGAACGCTTCTTGTTCAACACAGAAGCGCTGCCTACATTAAGTCATCTCTGCAATTTGAGACAGAACGAGAATGAAAAAGCACGGGACTTCATTCACAGGTGGAGATCAGCCTGTAATAAGATGAGAGATCCTATCTCGGAAAGGCATGCATTGTCCTTAATCCTCAACAATTTCTCGCAGCCGTTAAGAGGATTAATTTCCACAGCGCCGTCCAGGACCTTCATTGAGCTGACTGAACGAGCCGAATGGCTCGAGCTGAGTGTGGAAAATGGAGTCTATGAAGGCTTCACCTTTTCCAAGAACAACTCCCATGGTGAGCAGAAGAAGAAAGCTCACTTCACTTATTCTGCTAACAACAATAACAAAGGCCGAAATCAGCACAAAGGGCAGAAGAAAGATTACTGCTACAGCTCAGGCAGTTCGAACAACAAGGATCAGAAAGCAAAGCCTGCTCCTCAATACAGCAAGCCTCCTCAGCAGGATCAAGGGCCGAAACTGCGTGAGAAGACCAAACATGAAGGATGGAGTTACGACAGAAAGTTTACTCCCCTTGACCAATCACTCGAGGACGTGCTCGAGTACATGCTATCGAAAGAGATGGTCAAATTGCCCAGATTGGCCGATCCCCCTGTGCCCATGGGGAAATGGAAAGATCAGTTCTGCAAGTTCCACAGGACAGTGGGACACAACACTGAGAACTGCTTTGTTCTCAAAAACATCGTGCAAGATCTCATTGAAAAGAATCTATTGGTAGAAGGAGAAGAAGAAGAGAAGATGGACATTCTCAACCATCCCTTCCCCTCGCACACCACAGCGGTAGTGTCTGCACAACCATTTCTACCGCATGAGCACATCAAGCTGTGTTCTGCGCAAGACCTACAAGTTCAGCACCAGGTATCGGTACTACGACGAGCAGCTCCAGATTCTAAGAAGATGGACTTAATTTCGGCATTCGATAAAATGAAAGTTTCAGAAGCACCTGTGAAGTCAGTTTCCAAATCAAAAGGAACTCCTGACTTCTTCAAGCAAATCGTTAGACCAAGGCCAGAGAATTCAAGTCAGAAGCCTCTGACTGCTTTATCCAATGTCTTCATCCTTGACTTGGCCATAAATTCTAGCAAGCACCAGCAAGTACTGGATGATCTGCTCAAGAAAATCAAAGTTAAGCCCAGTACCACTCCTGAAGACATGGCACAGATTGTGAACTCTGCCATGACCAATGCACCAATCACCTTCTCAGATGAGGACCTTCCAAAGCCTCATTCCTTTCATAATAATGCTCTGTACATTGTCGTTCGAGTCAGAGGAATGACAGTTCCCCATGTGCTGGTCGACGAAGGTAGTAGCCTCAACATATGTCCCGAAATGACCGCAAAGGCATTAGGGATCAAGGATGAAGAATATATTCCGGATCCCATCACTATCTATGGGTTTGACAATCATGGTCAAACGGCCAAGGGCAAGATATTCCTGGAAGTGTTTATCAACTATTCGGTGCACTCCGTCCTTTTCCACGTGGTTAATGTACCACCAACCTACAACTTGCTGCTCGGTAGGACGTGGATTCACAATGCTAATGTAGTGCCTTCTACCCTCCATCAATGTGTAAAGTGGTCAAAAGGTGGAATGATTACCACAATACTGGGAGAAGACCCAGAAGAAAGGCTCCCGCAGCCCATGATTCCTCGGCCATCATTCAATGCAGATATTCCCAGCATCAGGGAAAGTGAAGAGATCAATCTCGGGGAGAATCGAGAAATACTTCAGGCACCATCAGAGTCATCTCTGCATACAGTAGCCACGACACGATGGAAAGGTCCTCAATTCTTCAAGGTTGGAGGTCGAATCGACTACAGCACCATTAAGGATCATCCCTTGTTTCCTCAATTCATGAAGTCAAGAAAGGGATTTGATTTACTCCTGAAGCATGGCTATCAACCCTTCAAGGGACTCGGCAAGAATGAAGATGGCCGCATCGAGCCAATGATCCAGAAACATCGTCCCCACAGGGCAGGATTGGGGTTCTCCGGAGGAAGCTCATCAAGGAAGACTGTTTTTGTCAAAGGGGCACAATGAAGACCATTTGTTATTTCCTTTCTATTCTTTTCCAAATAAATGTCCCATTTTACCAATGTCATTGATCAATTCAATCAATAAAATTTCAAGTTTCTTTGTCTATTCGGATGCCATCTACTCCCTTTTTATCTGTCTCATCATTTTATAATTCAATGCCATTTTATGTATGGTTCTCTTCAAATGATTGCTTGCCTTACTATAGGCCGATTTTTCTGAACCAGATTTCTTCTCCAAAATTTCAGAATGACTTCTCGGACAATGAAGAAGCTCGTTCTCAATCCCAAGGCCTTTCAGAAGTCAACAACAATTCACAGAATCAAAGCAAGCACCGGAAATGATAAGATTGCAAAGCAGTCAGATGATCGTGCAAAATATGATCAATCTCTTCAGGAATTACCGGAGTTCGCCGCAGTTCAGAAGCAGGACGAACCATCTCCTCTAGTACAAGATCCAACTGAAGGTGTCAATATCGGTTCAGAGGAAGATCCAAAAATTCTCCAAATCGGAACCAGTCTGAGTTCAGAAGAAAAGAAAAGGCTTACAGATTTTCTCAAGCGGCATGAAGAAGTGTTCGCATGGACATATGAAGACATGCCGGGCTTAGACCCAAAATTAGTCGAACACCGTCTTGTCTTAAAGCCGGATGCTAAGCCAGTCAAGCAGAAGCTGAGAAAAATGGATCCCAGAATAGAACAACAAGTCAAAGAAGGACTTGAAGATCTGCTCAAAGCAGGATTTATTCGAGCTATTGACTACCCAGATTGGTTAGCCAATATCATCGTCGTCCCAAAGAAAAGTGGCAAAGTAAGGATCTGCATAGACTTCAGAGACCTCAACAAGGCAACTCCGAAGGATGACTATCCACTTCCAAGCATCGATCTTCTAGTCGATAGCACGGCAGGACATGCCATGTTCTCTTTCATGGACGGATACTCCGGCTACAATCAGATCAAGTTGGCCGCCCGCGACCAATCCAAAACTTCCTTCACTACGCCTTGGGGCACTTTCTGCTATACGGTTATGCCTTTTGGGCTCAAGAATGCTGGAGCAACGTATCAACGGGCAATGGCTGTCATCTTTCACGATCAGATGCGCAAAATCATGGATGCGTATGTTGATGATATTCTCGTGAAATCTAAAGAGGAAGAAGATCACCTCGAAGCACTTGAGCAAGTCTTTAAAAGACTTATTCTTTACAAGTTAAGGCTTAACCCACAAAAGTGTGTCTTTGGAGTCGAATCAGGCAAACTGTTGGGTTTTCTGGTCAGTAAAAAGGGAATTGAAGTCGACCCGGCCAAAGCAAAGGCTATCATTGATATGCCACCCCCAAAGAATCTCAAAGAACTACGTAGCCTTCAAGGACGTATGCAGTCAATCCGGCGATTCATTTCCAATTTGGCGATGAGATGCGAGCCTTTCAACCACTTGCTCAGGAAAGGAGTGAAGTTCGAATGGGGACCAGAGTGTCAGCAATCGTTCGATCGGATCAAGAAGTATTTTCTTAATCCTCCCATTCTGAAGCCGCCAGAATTGGGAAAACCTCTTTTATTATACATCTCAGTTAATCAAGTTGCATGCGGCGGATTCTTGGCACAATACAAAGAAGGCAGCCTGATAGAGCACGCCATTTATTACGTGAGCAAGACTTTCATAGATTATGAAAAGAGATACTCTCAAATAGAGAAGACCTGCCTAGCTCTGGTATGGATGTGTCAGAAGCTAAGACACTACCTGTTGGCATCAGAGGTCAAAATTTTGTCCAAACTCAATCCTCTCAAGTATATTTTAGAACAACCTTTCCTAAGCGGATGAGTCGCCAAATGGCAAGTCTTACTGATGCAGTATGACTTAGAATATGTCTCGCAGCAATCAATCAAAGGCCAAGCAATTGCAGATCAATTGGCGGATTTTCCTCTGGTCGAAGAAGTGAAAGCCGAAGATGACTTCCCTGATGAGCAGATTTGCAATATCCAGCAATTTCCGGTCTGGAATTTATTTTTCGATGGTTCTAAGAATATGGCTGGAATAGGCATTGGGATCTTACTAATCACTCCTGAGAAGGAGATGATTCCATTTTCTCTCAAGTTAGATTTTCAATGCACTCACAACATGGCTGAATATGAAGCCCTGATTCAAGGTCTAAAGATTCTACTAGACTTCAATGTTAAGAGAGTGCATGCCTATGGCGACTCATTACTCGTGGTTAATCAAGTTCGAGCCGAATGGCAGGTCAAAGATCAAAAGCTATTCCCCTATCAGAAAATTGTTTCAGCTCTTATCAGCGAGTTTGAAGAATTCCAGCTCTTCCATATCAAGAGAGATTTTAATCAAGTAGCCGATAGCTTAGCCAGTTTAGGCTCCATTATGGCATTCAAGAATGTAGAATCTTGTCGCTCTTTTGAAATTGGCAGACTTGACCAACCTACCTTCATTCCAGCGGAACAGGTAAACCAGGCTGAGCAAAGGAAGAAGCCTTGGTATTACAATATCAAAACTTTCATAGAAACTGGCGAATTTTCTCCAGAACTCTCAAAGAAAGATCAACAAGCAATCCAGCGTATGTCTACTCGATACTTCATCTTGGCCAATGTCCTCTATCGTCGTGGATTCAGTTCAGAGTATTCCAGATGTTTAGATGAAGACGAAGCCAAAGAAGTCGTGCGAGAAGCACATGAAGGCATTTGTGGCGGCCACGTCGGCTACCAAACCCTTGTCAAGCAAATCATCAGAGCAGGTTACTACTGGAAGACTATGCAACAAGACTGTTATCATTATGTGAAGAAGTGTGTGCAATGCTAGATACACGCACCTTCTATCCATGCTCCGGCAACTTATTTACAGTCGGTTGTCTCTCCATGGCCGTTCTCCATGTGGGCCTTCGATGTCGTAGGTCCCATCACTCCTTCAGCTTCAAATGGCCACAAATACTTCCTTGCCGCAACAGAATATTTCACCAAGTGGGTAGAAGCCATCAGTCTCCGCACAGTAGAAGGCCGACATGTGGTCTCTTTTATTCACAAGAACATCCTTTGCCGTTTCGGCATCCCGCATGACATTGTGTCAGACAATGGCAGTCATTTCAAGAATGAAAAGATGAAGACATTCTGCTCAAAATTCAAGATCTATCACCATTTTTCCGCTCCATATTATCCTCAAGGGAATGGTCAGGCAGAGGCCACCAACAAGATTTTAATTCGTATTTTGGAGCGAACTGTGGAAACAGGCCGTGACTGGCATGAGAAAATCCACGACGCACTATGGGCCTATCGAACCACCATTCGTACACCAACGAATGCTACCCCATCAGAACTGGTCTATGGAACAGAAGTAGTATTGCCGCTACATGTTCAGAAGCCCGCTTTGAAATTTGCTTCACTTCTGCAATTACCTCTTGACCAATACCAGCAGCAGCGACTAGTGCAACTAGACTTACTCGACGAGAGAAGGCTAAAAGCAGCAGAGCATGCTCAATCCTATCGTCAGAGAGTAGTCAGACAATATGCGAAATCTATCATCGAAAGAAGATTCAAAGTCAATGATTTAGTACTTCGATCCACAGCTTATCTCAAGCATCGTCCCGGCGGCAAATGGTCGCCAAATTGGAAAGGTCCCTATGTTGTCAAAGAAGCATTACCCCGCAACTCATATCGGCTCATCAATGCCGATGGGGTAGAATTGCCAGATCCTATTAATGCTCGACACTTGAAAAAGTTTTATACTTGAAACATTTATTCTCCTCTTGTAATCCTTCCTGTTTCCTTCAAATAATGATCCAACTTTCTTTCCCAGTTACACTGGGGCATTTTAAAATTTTGTTCTATATGCAGGCAGGATAAACAAATTCCTCATTTCATGCACTTGTGCATTCATATTCATTTGCATTCAATTGCATTAATAACAATCCGGTCAGTATTGGGATCTCAACAAACCATCCCATCACAATTCCTAATGATCCAAAGGTCATCACCAATACTGAACCAAAACCCAGCGCTCGTACTGGTATTATTCCAAAATCCAGTACTCAAACTGGCACATTTTCAAAATTCCAATTTTCCAGAAAACCGAGTTCCGACTCGGGTTTTTATTCAAATCATTTTCCTTTGTTGATCCGGGTTCCGACTCGTGATCTCTCTACTTTATTCGAGCCTTGACTCGATTTCTTCATTTTCCTTTGTTGATCCGGGTTCCGACTCGTGATCTCTCTACTTTATTCGAGCCTTGACTCGATTTCTTCATTTTCCTTTGTTGATCCGGGTTCCGACTCGTGATCTCTTTACCTTGTTCGAGCTCAGATTAGAGCTCTTCATTTTTCTTTTGTTGATCCGAGTTCCGACTCGTGATCTCTATACCTTGTTCGAGCTCAGATTCGAGCTCTTTATTTTCTTTGTTGATCCGGGTTCCGACTCGAGATCTCTTTATTCATTCGAGCTCTTCATTTTCTTTGTTGATCCGGGTTCCGACTCGAGATCTTTTTATTTGTTCAAGCTTTGATTCGAGCTCTTTATTTTCTTTTGTTGATCCGGGTTCCGACTCGTGATCTCATTACCTTACTCGAACCCTGAATCGAGTTCTTCATTTTCTTTTGTTGATCCGGGTTCCGACTCGAGTTCTCTTTATCTTATCCAAGCTCTAATTTGAGTCCTTCATTTTCCTTTGTTGATCCGGGTTCCGACTCATGATCTCATTATCTTATTTGAGCTCTGATTCGAGCCTTCCATTTTCCTCTGTTGATTCGGGTTCTGACTCGTGATCTCTATTTTATTCGAGCTCTGACTCGAACTCATCATTCTCCTTTGATTAATCCAAGTCATTTCAGTCATCAAAGTCTGTCAAATGCTCAAGTTTGACATTTTGCCCTCCAAATTTCAATTTAAATCCTCAAATCAGGCAATTCTCCAATTTCGACCTCTGGGTCACCCGATTTCCAATTCTCAATTTCAATTACCAATCTCAATTTCGACCTTCGGGTCTATCAATTTCCAATTTTCGACCTTCGGGTCAATCAAACTCCAATTTTCGACCTTCGGGTCAATCAATTTCCAATTTTCGACCTTCGGGTCAATCAATTTCCAAATTTCGACCTTCGGGTCAATCAATTTCCAATCTTTGACCTTCATTTCCAAATTTCGACCTTCGGGTCACCCAATTTCGACCTTTTGGTCAATCAATTCTCAATTTTGACCTTTTTGGTCAAATCAATTTCCAAATTTCGACCTTCGAGTCACCCAATTTCGACCTTTTGGTCAATCAATTCTCAATTTTGACCTTTTTGGTCAAATCAATTCTCAATTTCGACCATCAGGTCATCCAATTTCGACCTTCGGGTCATTCAATTTTTAGCAACCAATTTTCCAATTTTCAATTTCGACCTTTGGGTCAATCAATCTCAATATCCAATTTCAATCATTTTCTCTTGCGAAAGACCCTTTTAGGGAGAGTTCGAGGGAGCTCGTTCTTTTCGCATGCTATCCAATTCGTTCACTTAGCCCCTTTTCAGAGAGAGTTTAAAGGGACTCGCGTCTTTGTGAACCGTTTGCAAAACAATTTCCAATTTCATACAAGAAACCCTTTTGATAAGGGAGAGGCTCGACGGAGACTCGCTTTTCTTGTGACCCCCCAATTTCATACTAGGACATTTTTGTCATGAAAGACCCTCTTTGCAGGGAGAGTGTGATGGACTCGTTCCTTTCATGACCCAATTTTCAGACCTCACTATTATCGGCCCCCTTTCCATAAGAGAAGCCTAATATTAGGGAGCTTTGACGAAAGCTCAATTTCTCTTCGAAAGTTCGTTTTGCAAACACCTCCTCTTTAGGGAAGAGAGGAGTATTTCCCATTTCCCATTCAGGTAAGGGCTAAGCCTGAGTGTCTCTTTTTGGGGAAAAAGAGAGGAGAATTTTCGTCGCGGATGTATTGAGCCGGATTTCAAATACTCACTTTCACTAAGGATTTCAAGAAAATTTTGTCAATTTGTCAAATTATTTGCTGATTTCAGAATCTTTATTGCACTAGTCAGTTTACCCTCAGCATCACTTCCAAAAGAGCGAAGCTTTTGCGAAAAGGGATTCAAAATTCAAATTCTTTCTATTGGCCAACCAAAAGGATGAAGGATAAATCCTCGATATGGCCAGAAAAGAAGATTCAAGGTTATTGAAAAGCCGTAGATGATCGATATTGATCGCAGTCAATGGCACATCGTTAAAGGCTATTCTTGTAAGGACAAGACAGTGGAAATATCCTGAGTGCTAGAAAAGAGAGAATTCACCCAAACCCTGTCTCCTCAGAATCACCTAAGCTGCAATTAAATTTCCGCAAAAGGGATCTCTCACCTGTCGTCAAGATGAAGGCGAATTAGGCGAGTAGACCCCCGGGGCCAAAGAAGATTCGAAACATCTCCAAGATGACGGAGTTTGTGACGGATCCTTCCAGGGAAAGTCCAAAGCACTGTCGAGATGAAGGCAGATGCGATGAACCTCTCGACAATCCCTAAAAGATATTTAATTTCAGCTATCGCCCAAAGATCTCCAAACCCATCATCCAAGAAGGATCGAAACATCTCCAAGTTGAAGGAGTTTGTGACGTATCCTTCCCAAAAGAGAGAAAGAGAGGAAAAAGAAAGAGAGAAAAAGTCAGAACATCTCCAAAATGAAGGAGAATGTAGCAAAAACCCAGAGAGTCAAAAGAGTGCAGAAAGATTATCAAGAGAGAAGCTCCCAGGATATCAAACTGCCAAATTTATCAAGAATCCTCTTTAACTTTGTGAAATTCTATTATCAATATTCTTTCATCAATTGCTTTCATAATATCAAATTCTCTTTCCTGCTCATATCAAGGAAATTGATAACTTCCTTGAAGAAGGTCAATTGCAAGCAATTTGGATTTCAAGTCTCGATTCTACAAAGTGAACCTTGTTTGGAGGTAATGCTTTGGGTAGAAAAGAAAGAATATCTTTGCAACAATGTGCAACATTTTCAAATATTTTGAATCAACAGCAAAATTTCCAACATTTTGACAATATTTTCTAGCTATCCTGACATGAAGTGAGAGCTCGATATCCGTTTTCGATGCATCCTGACACCAATTTTAAATCCCTCCTAAGGACTTGATTCCTTCCCTTCTTTGAGAGCATGAACTCTCAAATTTGCACACTTCCCTGTGTCCCCACTGTCCCACCATAGACAGTCCCATTTCGGTTTGAGGTCGAACCACCAATCATTTCTCGCAAAAGGCAATTTCAAAAGCTAATTTTAGTCTCAGCAATGAGACGCCCAAAACCAATCCCTTTTCAAGCTTTAGGGACCTCATTTTCCTTCCTTTTGCAAAAACCCTATTGGATTTATTGTGCAAAATCCAAAGGTTCCATCATGGTCTCTTCCTTCGAGGATTCCATTTCATTTTCCGCCCGATCAGGATAAGGGTACAAACCTGAGCCTCGATCAAAGAGGTATTCCATTTTCCACCCGATCAGGATAAGGGTACAAACCTGAGCCTCACTCAAAGAGGTATTTCATTTTCCGCCCGATCAGGATAAGGGTACAAACCTGAGCCTCAATCAAAGAGGTATTTCATTTTCCACCCGATCAGGATAAGAGTACAAACCTGAGCCTCACTCAAAGAGGTATTTCATTTTCCGCCCAATCAGGATAAGGGTATAAACCTGAGCCTCCTTAAGAGGTATTTCATTTTCCGCCCGATCAGGATAAGGGTACAAACCTGAGCCTCAATCAAAGAGGTATTTCATTTTCCACCCGATCAGGATAAGGGTACAAACCTGAGCCTCACTCAAAGAGGTATTTCATTTTCCGCCCGATCAGGATAAGGGTACAAACCTGAGCCTCAATCAAAGAGGTATTCCATTTTCCGCCCGATCAGGATAAGCGTATAAACCTGAGCCTCGATCAAAGAGGTATTCCATTTTCCGCCCGATCAGGATAAGGGTACAAACCTGAGCCTCGATCAAAGAGGTATTCCATTTTCTGTCCGATCAGGATAAGGGTACAAACCTGAGCCTCGATCAAAGAGGTATTCCATTTTCCACCCGATCAGGATAAGGGTACAAACCTGAGCCTCAATCAAAGAGGTATTTCATTTTCCGCCTGATCAGGATAAGGGTACAAACCTGAGCCTCAATCAAAGAGGTATTCCATTTTCCGCCCGATCAGGATAAGGGTACAAACCTGAGCCTCAATCAAAGAGGTATTTCATTTTCCGCCCGATCAGGATAAGGGTACAAACCTGAGCCTCAATCAAAGAGGTATTTCATTTTCTGCCCGATCAGGATAAGGGTATAAACCTGAGCCTCATCCAAAGAGGTATTTCATTTTCCGCCCGATCAGGATAAGGGTACAAACCTGAGCCTCATTCAAAGAGGTATTTCATTTTCCGCCCAATCAGGATAAGGGTACAAACCTGAGCCTCATTCAAAGAGGTATTTTATTTTCCGCACGATCAGGATAAGGGTACAAACCTGAGCCTCATCCAAAGAGGTATTTCATTTTCTGCCCGATCAGGATAAGGGTACAAACCTGAGCCTCATCCAAAGAGGTATTTCGTTTTCCGCCCGATCAGGTTAAGGGTACAAACCTGAGCCTCATTTTAATGAGATATTTCATTCCCCCAATCAGGTCAAGGGTCAAAACCTGAGCTTCGTTCCATGCGAGGTATTTCTGTCCCATCAGGTTAAGGGTCAAACCTGAGCTTCGTTCCATGCGAGGTATTTCTGTCCCAGCCAGGTTAAGGGCAAAAACCTGAACTTCGCTCTCATAGAGCAAATCTTTCCTCTTCATTCTTCGCTTCATATCTACCATCTTCCTCGGGCTAATTTCTTTACACCGAGTCAGATCCTTCTAACTGGGGCATTTTTTTCGTATAGCCCAAATTTGGTGTGTTTTCTTTGCCACTAAGCTCGGCCATGAGCCGGCTTAGTAGCAAAAAGGGGCATCTGTAAACACCCCAAATTTTCACTCACCTCCCCAACATTTCCACCAAGCATCATCATCCAGCCTCTGAAATCGCTGGAGGGCAAAATGGTCATTTTCTGAGCCCGAACCTTGCAAAAGTCCAAATTTCATCTGAAACTCTCAATTTTCTCTATTTTTATCTCAGATATTCAAGATTTTACTCCTGACAGGAGACAGACATCTCCAGAGTCTTGGTTCAAGATTGCATTTCATAAGACATGACATTGCATATCATTGCACGAGCATTTCAAATCACTGCATTGCAAAGCATGTCATTTCGAGGTCCAGAACTCTTGATTTCAAAATTTTCAATCCAGATTAGAATTTCAACTCTTTTCAAAATTGATTTCAAAACCCTGGGTCTTCAAAATTATCAATTTTTCCCATTTTACCCCCAGGACTCTGAATTTCAAAATATTTCCTCAGGAAAACCATCTGGATAGTTTTCAATATGGATTTGAGTCACTTCACCTCAGATTTTGCCCTTTTTGACAATTTCAAATATCTTTCTTTTACAAAATCGCCCTACAAGGGCCAACTCTTTCCAAAATTCCTGTTTTGCCCATTAGTCCAAATTTTTATGAAAATTCCAAAAAGAAGTTGTTGTTTTATCCTTATTTCAATAAAGAAGCAATGTGGGACCCACACTGAGGTGGTGTCACACAAGCTTTTCTTTTGAAAAACCCAAAAATATAGGAGCCTTGTCCCCTGGATTGGTGCCACTTGTCCTTTCTCTCTCCTCCCATTTACATGCCATGTGTCAGCATAGGGTTCACCTAGAGTTGGTGCCACATGTCACCTTCCCTCTTCTGCCACGTGTCAGTGTGGGGCTACCTTAAGAAGCCGCCATATGTCTGCCATGTGTCAGTATCCATCCTGCGCCATGTGTCATTTCAAAGACTACCAGAAGATGCCAAGTGTCATAGGTTGTCCTGTCTAGAAAAAGTGGAGTTTGTCTCCTCTGAGGTGGCGCCACTTGAAGTGTGTCTCCTGCAGGGGACACGTGTCAACCCCTCCTTCCTTCTAGAAAAGTAGCCTGACACATGTCCTCTCCCTATTTTTTTCAGAAAAGTAGGAGACACATGTCACTGTCCTCTTTTTCCTCCCTCTTGCCACATGGCATTGTAGGAGCCACCCTGAGGTGGCGCCACATGTCCATCCTCCATTCCTCCAGGGCCAACCTCCATTTGAAATTCGAATTCTCCTCTGAGGTGGCGCCATCTGAAGAACCTCCTCCAGCAGGCTGACACTTGGAACCATCCTGGACTGCCACATGTCCAGATCTCCTTTCACCAGAAAAAGCAAAATTCAAATTCCTCTGAGGTGGCGCCTTCTGAGCCCACTGCTCTGTCCTTCTGACATGTGTCAAACACCTTTTGAGGTGGCACCATTCCAGGACTCCACTTGGCTCCATTTTATTTTTTATTTTATTTTTAATAAAGGTAGCCCACCATGAGGTGGCGCCACCTGAGGACTCCCTACAAAAGGTGAGTTTGAATTTCAAATTCCAAGAGAGCACCCTCTGAGGTGGCGCCTTCTGGGAGCTCCCTGCAGAGAGAATCAAGCTAACTTTTGAAAAATTCCAAATTCCCCCTGCTGAGGTGTCTCACCCACAAAATTTCCATTTTTTTTATTTTCTCAAAAAATCAAAATAGCCTTTTGAGGTGGCACCACCTGAGGGCTCCCTGCAGAAGACAAATTCGAATTTCAAACCCCTCAGATGACACCCCCTGAGATGGCGCCACATGGAGGGCTCAGATTGAACCTGTTTGAATTTCAAAATTTTTCAGAAAAGTTATAAAAACAAGGGTTCACGCCCAGCCAAAAGGAGATCATTTTTTAGCTCTGGTGAACTTGGAAAATCCGACCTAGCCTTCCTAGAATCAGATTTTGAACTGTGGAAATCGTGCCCCCTTTGGCGCATTGAAGAAGGTGGAGTAGAGCTCGTGCTGTGGCCAATTCAATTCCAACAGAGGTCGATTTTGGTGGACCATCCGAAGCTCGGAGCGAAGGACGAAGGAAGCTCGTGATAGCTGCCCCTTTCAAGAGCTCCTACGCTGCGTAACGAAGCAAGGTGCACTTCTTTTCCCATTGATTGGATTCCATAATTCGAATCGGGGGTCGTTTGAAGAAAGAGCTCATCCGAGGGATGGATTGAGCTATTCTCATAAAACGACATATATAAAAATGTTTTGTTATGCTTCCTTGATGATTTTTAACATTCATATAGTTAGCTAGGTTTAATTTGCATTTTATTTCATTCATTTAGTACATTTCATGAATTAATTAGGATTAATTTAGCCTTTATTTCAATTCTGCTTATTTTCAGTATGTCTCTATTTTTGTCAGTCCGTCCACACGTCATTTCATGCATTTGTTTTTTATTAAAAATCCCAAAAAAATCACTGAATGCGCCCTTAGGTGTCCCTGAAATTTTGCCAAAAATTCGGAGGCATTTGAATTTGTGTACTGTGGTAAACATTCAAAATGGCAAGTCGGGTTTTGTTACCCGGGATACATTTTGAAAATCATTTTCCGACTTGTAAAATCGAGATATCCCTTATGGGAGATCCGATTTTAGATACGAAAGATGTTCTGAACTCGGGAGAATGTCTAGTTTTTAATGTGATTTTTTAAGATTTTTATGATGTTTTTAATGTCTGACAAAAATCCGAGATGTCGATACACTTGTCAGAGCCTAATTTGGGCCTCTGAGATCTTGGATCGACTTAGGGCTATGGTTTCTCTTTGTGTGTTGCTCCAAATCCGAAACTGTAAAAAGTGAAAGTGGTGTCCGAGATGTCCTCTGTTTGAATGTAAAATCCTGTAATTTTTATAACAGTGTTGACCTCTGCTTCGGATTTTTCTTGTCAGCCCCCTGTTTTGCTACATTTGTCTGTTCTGTTAGTTTAGGCAGGAATAGTTATATTTTTATCGGTGTTTATTTTGATCAAATGCCGAAGTCATAAACATGAAAGTTGTTCATGTAGGTGTAGTGCATAGCTCTGATTAATTTCATAAATTTCCATAGCCGTTTTGTATTTTTTTGGCATTTTACATCAGATCCGTGTGATTTTTACCTCTGTCAGAACTAAATCCCTGTTATTGAACTCACCATGGCTCAAATCCTAAGTCTGTAAAAACCAAAAATGTTCCATTTCGGGTCTTTTAGCAGTCTGCAAAATATCAGAAGTTTCCATGGTGTAAATCTTGCATTATCATATTAGGCATTGCATTTGGTTCGGATCCATAGGCAAAATCCACCATTTTAGGACTTTCCTTGAATTTTGTCATTTAAATCATATCATTTCGTGATTTTTAGCATTCTAGGTTGTTTATCAGAGTGTTTAGATGCTTCATACCGAATTTGGTGCAATTTTGAATCCATTTGAGGTTCGGATCATCCATAATACCAAAACAGGGTCCCGCAGGACCCCGATCCAAGCGAAAAACAAGCGAAATTCGTTATTTTTGATAAATTGCAAAATGTCAAATTCTGATTTTACAGTCCTAATGTGTTTAGAAGCATTTCATATTGCATTTCATCATCATTGAATTCAATTTGAATTTCGAAATCCCAATTTTACTAAGTTTTCCTTCAAAAAACCCTGATTTTAAAGGTGTAACTTTAATTTTAGGGGTATTTTGGTCATTTTGACCCCAATTCCGAATTTCAAACTGTTTTCCACTGAATTTCCTGCATTTACATCATTTCAAAACATCAAGGAAGCATGAGAATAGGGTTTATATCCAATTAAGTCCAATAATTTCATAATATTATTGGAAAATCTTGGAAAAACCCACATATTTGAGCTAACTTTATTTCAAGCTTGGCAGGGACATTCCAAAGAAGGAGCTGAAGTCAGCAAATTTCTTTTATTTCCTTTATTTAGTGATGTAATAATGTAAATTTTGGAATAAGAGAGTTAATTTCCTGCTTAGACTAGGATGCATATCATATAGTTTAAAATTTATGCAATATCCTGCTTCTATGATTCATGCATTTTATTTCAAATGCACTATGGATGTTCACGAATGGCACGTGCACCAACTCTTAGGGAGTTGATGGACTCGGTGGGATCCATATTTACGGCCCTAGTCGGGATATGGACGAGACCCAGATCCATCATCTTTCTACTAGTCACATTGAGCCTACACTCTTAGGCTATCTTAAAATGCACATCATATTTCCAAAGTTTTCAAAATCATGTGCATCAAATCAACTAAATTCTGAACATATTCATGGCCACAGTCAGAATATGTGAAGGATTTATCTTGACTTAATGCACATTTTTCCAACAAATCTCTTAGAAAATCTTTTCAAAGTGCATTCATTCACTCATGACATTTGCATCATAGAATCACTGATTTTCTCAAGATTTTCTCAAGAAAACTTCATTCTCAAGAAATCGATTTCTCAAGAAATTCTAAGGATTTTTCAAAATCGGTTTTCCAAAGACAAGCTTTTCCACAGTTTTCCCAGGAAAATGATATTTTCTTAAGATATTCAAAAGAGTTTTCCAATCTTTCTTCAAGATCCAAAATCGATTTCCGAGTATTTCAAAAAGGTAAAATTCCCAGGATTTCGATTCCCCAAGTTTTGAATTTCCTTCTCCAATGAGCTTTCCTATGAATTTCCATCATTTTCCTAAGAAAACTCTCAAAGTCCAAGTTTTCCTAAGAAGTGCTTCCCTTTTCAAAAAGTCTATCTTTTCTCAAGAATCACTTCCATTTTCCCAAGATTTTCAACTATTTCTGAATTTTCCACATCTTTATAAGCTTTTTCATGTTTTCAAAAACCCCTTTTTTATCTGGGTTTTCTGAGAAATTGACCTTTTTCCTGAGAAATTCTTTCCAACTCCAAATGTTTTTTTAAGCATACATCATGTTTTCCAACTGGCATTTTCCAAAATCTCATAGCACATGCCTGAATTCTCTATGCATTTAGGATAGAATATAACTTTGATGATTTAACTAAGTCAGGCACAATTTTGGTCCTTGGTTCGATTACCCCTGTTAAAGGCGGTAGGAACGGTCGAACCTCGTACCGACAGGTCGAGCCCCATCCCATGGATTTTCCCGCAATTTTCAAAAACGGAGGCGAGTATTTCAAAACAATTTCCAAAATCCGGTCAAAGTTTGAATCGCGAAAGCATTTCCTCTTTTTCTCTTCCGCAAGGAAGGGAAGACGGGAAAAAAATTTCGCGACGAGAACAGGTTTGGCGACCGAGATGGGACCTGTCCTTGTCTGACCTAAATTATGCTTGACTTAGCTCAATTATCAAAATTATGTTCACAAAATGTCAGCTCTTTTACTTTCAATATCATGTGAGCCTAGGAGCCTAGATTCTGACCTAGCTGACATTGATTGCATATAGCTTAGGCATGGTTTGGTAGGACCATATTGAGGAGATATTTTCATGCTCACATAGACTTAGGTCTAAATACAATCCTTCTCAATTTAGGATCTGAATGCAAACAATGTATGCTTCTTCAAAATTTTCAAAATCTATCTCTCTAGGACTTAGAGCCCTCTATTTCTTGCATGTGATCATTTTTCAAATCTCCATTACCTATCATTACCCGGTCTTCACGTTGCTGGGCTCTCTTCCAGAACCATAGTTCGGGACAGAGCCTCACAACTGGGCCAACTATTTGGGTTAACACCCCCCTACCACGTACCGCGGGCCACAGTCCTAAGTATATCGGTAGGCGCTCAAGGATGTTGGAAAACCTTACCTTAGAACCGGAGTTGAAATTCTATGCCACGTACCTCGGATTTCAATTCGGGTATATCGGCATAACTGGATTGGACAAAGATGATCTGAACTTAGAGTTAGGATTAAGGTCCTACAGCTGTTTTCAAAATGATGCATCTAGAGTCAGCCTTTTAGGGAGTGCTGAATGTGCATAAATGTTTGTGCAGGATGTGATTGTATGTATGATTTTCTCAATTCTTTATATTTCCCAATGTTTTTCAACTCATTAGGTCTTTTTCCAAATATCCTTATTTTCCACGAGATCTTTTCTCAAACCCTGGATGATTTTTTCAAATATCCCATTTCTTTCAAAACTCCAGGCGATTTTACATTCTACCATTCTACTGGATCTCGAATTTCTAGCTGCATTTTTATCCTGCCTGCAAAATTTTTCAAAATTTCTCACATTTTCCTAAGTCTCATTCTGAGTCTTTCTCTGTTTTCAGTTCGATGACATCCAGTCAAGTCGATCCTATCTTTCCTGAATGTCACATCTCCTTCGAGGTGCGACAAGGTCGTCCTGAACATCGAGTTCTTAGCACCAGAACTTTCATTCCCCGGTGGTATTATTCCTGGCTAAAGAGCTTTTCTCGAATGTTCCCGGACCATTTGAGCGAGTGCGGATTGGAGCTGGCATCAGCAGTCGGAAAACAGACCATCAATGGCAACCTGATCCATGCAATGGCGGAGCGATGGAATCCTCGGACGTGTACCTTCTAGTTTCCATGGGGATAGATGACCGTTTTGATGGATGAGTTTTCAGAAATCATGGGGTTGCCAGAACCAGCTGGTCGACCAAGCGACCCCTTAGAGCATCAATTCCTTATCAATGTCAAGGGTTTGGACCCCCGAGACTCCTTAGCTCGTATGACAGGCCGCCGATCTTGGCCCCTGATCCAGTTAGAAGGAGATGAATATGTTGACCTACTTGAGTTGTACCGTCAGTACGGGACCTTCGTCGAAGTCAGCTCGCTTTCAAGAACAGCCAAAGAAAAGATTCAGAATGCAATGGTTCTATGCACTGTAGGACTGTCCCTTTTCCCAGATAGACAGAATTACATGGACATCAGGATAATCCAGCTTATGAGGAGATGGGGAAGTCGGCAAACCAATCGCCTCTCCATAGCCATGGCAGCGCTCGCCTTCCTATATCGAGGTCTGACTCGATTCTCACTTGGAGAGTCCATTTTAGTTGAAGGATGCATCTACGCACTTCAGTCCTGGTTTTTCCAACACGTTCCAGCCCGAGCAAGCTCTTTCAGATACAATGGTCAAGAACTCCTTCCAGTGGCGCAGTACCGGGCTATGATCAACAACATTCAAGAAGATGACGTAGTTTGGGACTATTTTGATCGGCAGCTGTCTCCTCCCAGATATACGTACGCTTATGGCAAGCGGTTCAAGTTGCTGGGACCATTCTTCTGTACTTACTACCAACCAGAGAGATGTGTTCGGCAATTTTCTCAAAGGCAGCAGTACGTCGAAGCCCGACTGTTATCAGGAGTTATGGCAGAGTTTGATCTCACTTCCGCACAATGGTCCGGGGCATATCATTCTGCCCGCTACGGCTGGGATTCCTTTGTCTCTCTTAAAATCTTTCCAGGTCCTAGAGTGTCTGCCGACTATCGTGAATGGTGGCAAATTGTTTGTCCCTCACCTCTTTGTCAAGATCAATAAAATCTTATTCTTCTCATTTTAAATAAAATTCTCTTTCTTTCTATTATGGTTTGACGACCTCGCCTAGGTAACAAGGCATATTTTCGTTGTTTATTTCTTTTGCAGAAGGAATGACAACACAATTGTCGTGATTCCCACGACGACTCAGTCCCTAGTAATGGGACATCTTTTTCAAATTGTCTACCATATTTTCAGCAAATATTTCTTCCAAAAGCTAATTCCTTCAAAATCTAATCAGGTCTTTGCCCTGCAGAGAGCATCCATATCATTTGATGGTTGAGACAAGATCAGGCAAAAGAACCACGGCATCCCAGTACTCATCAGCCTCGGAAGAAGAGATGAGTTCCCCTCGATCTGAGAAGAGTCGAGAGCAGCAGCAAGAAGACGATGGCATAGACCCTCAAATGTATGCCATGTTCAGAAAAATGATGAACAAAATGATGAATGAGCAGCCCGGGACCAGCTCAGAAAGGAACCCATTCAGAGAAAGGTTCCATGGTCGCAGGAGTAAGAAGGCTCCCAAGAAGCAAATCCAGCCAGAAGAGATTTCAGATGAATCAGATTCAACTGAAAACACAGATGAAGAATATGAGGTGCCTTCGGCATTTTAGAAGCGTGGCCAAAGTAAAAGCCGCAGATCAAAGAGCAGAGATAAAGAAGAGCCTTTGCAAGCGCAATTCAGGAAAATGGCCAGAGTGGTCAAGGATCTGCAAGCCCGCGACAAGGGCAAGAAAGTCTTCACCAGTGAGGACTTCTATGACGGCTTAGAAGGGGATGATGATCTGGAGAATCTCCCCCAAAAATTCATCAAATTCGATGGTTCTGGCGACCCAAAAGCTCATCTCGCCACCTTCTTCGCAGAATGCTCAAGGTTCAGAAAGGATAACCGAGCATTGTTTCTATGCTTCCCCCGCAGCTTGGAAGGAGTTGCAGCCAAGTGGTATGCTGAGCATATCAACCCTATCGAGCTCAAGGAGTTCGACAAAGTTGTAAATCTATTCATTGAACGCTTCTTGTTCAACACAGAAGCGCTGCCTACATTAAGTCATCTCTGCAATTTGAGACAGAACGAGAATGAAAAAGCACGGGACTTCATTCACAGGTGGAGATCAGCCTGTAATAAGATGAGAGATCCTATCTCGGAAAGGCATGCATTGTCCTTAATCCTCAACAATTTCTCGCAGCCGTTAAGAGGATTAATTTCCACAGCGCCGTCCAGGACCTTCATTGAGCTGACTGAACGAGCCGAATGGCTCGAGCTGAGTGTGGAAAATGGAGTCTATGAAGGCTTCACCTTTTCCAAGAACAACTCCCATGGTGAGCAGAAGAAGAAAGCTCACTTCACTTATTCTGCTAACAACAATAACAAAGGCCGAAATCAGCACAAAGGGCAAAAGAAAGATTACTGCTACAGCTCAGGCAGTTCGAACAACAAGGATCAGAAAGCAAAGCCTGCTCCTCAATACAGCAAGCCTCCTCAGCAGGATCAAGGGCCGAAACTGCGTGAGAAGACCAAACATGAAGGATGGAGTTACGACAGAAAGTTTACTCCCCTTGACCAATCACTCGAGGACGTGCTCGAGTACATGCTATCGAAAGAGATGGTCAAATTGCCCAGATTGGCCGATCCCCCTGTGCCCATGGGGAAATGGAAAGATCAGTTCTGCAAGTTCCACAGGACAGTGGGACACAACACTGAGAACTGCTTTGTTCTCAAAAACATCGTGCAAGATCTCATTGAAAAGAATCTATTGGTAGAAGGAGAAGAAGAAGAGAAGATGGACATTCTCAACCATCCCTTCCCCTCGCACACCACAGCGGTAGTGTCTGCACAACCATTTCTACCGCATGAGCACATCAAGCCGTGTTCTGCGCAAGACCTACAAGTTCAGCACCAGGTATCGGTACTACGACGAGCAGCTCCAGATTCTAAGAAGATGGACTTAATTTCGGCATTCGATAAAATGAAAGTTTCAGAAGCACCTGTGAAGTCAGTTCCCAAATCAAAAGGAACTCCTGACTTCTTCAAGCAAATCGTTAGACCAAGGCCAGAGAATTCAAGTCAGAAGCCTCTGACTGCTTTATCCAATGTCTCCATCCTTGACTTGGCCATAAATTCTAGCAAGCACCAGCAAGTACTGGATGATCTGCTCAAGAAAATCAAAGTTAAGCCCAGTACCACTCCTGAAGACATGGCACAGATTGTGAACTCTGCCATGACCAATGCACCAATCACCTTCTCAGATGAGGACCTTCCAAAGCCTCATTCCTTTCATAATAATGCTCTGTACATTGTCGTTCGAGTCAGAGGAATGACAGTTCCCCATGTGCTGGTCGACGAAGGTAGTAGCCTCAACATATGTCCCGAAATGACCGCAAAGGCATTAGGGATCAAGGATGAAGAATATATTCCGGATCCCATCACTATCTATGGGTTTGACAATCATGGTCAAACGGCCAAGGGCAAGATATTCCTGAAAGTGTTTATCAACTATTCGGTGCACTCCGTCCTTTTCCACGTGGTTAATGTACCACCAACCTACAACTTGCTGCTCGGTAGGACGTGGATTCACAATGCTAATGCAGTGCCTTCTACCCTCCATCAATGTGTAAAGTGGTCAAAAGGTGGAATGATTACCACAATACTGGGAGAAGACCCAGAAGAAAGGCTCCCGCAGCCCATGATTCCTCGGCCATCATTCAATGCAGATATTCCCAGCATCAGGGAAAGTGAAGAGATCAATCTCGGGGAGAATCGAGAAATACTTCAGGCACCATCAGAGCCATCTCTGCATACAGTAGCCACGACACGATGGAAAGGTCCTTAATTCTTCAAGGTTGGAGGTCGAATCGACTACAGCACCATTAAGGATCATCCCTTGTTTCCTCAATTCATGAAGTCAAGAAAGGGATTTGATTTACTCCTGAAGCATGGCTATCAACCCTTCAAGGGACTCGGCAAGAATGAAGATGGCCGCATCGAGCCAATGATCCAGAAACATCGTCCCCACAGGGCAGGATTGGGGTTCTCCGGAGGAAGCTCATTAAGGAAGATTGTTTTTGTCAAAGGGGCACAATGAAGACCATTTGTTATTTCCTTTCTATTCTTTTCCAAATAAATGTCCCATTTTACCAATGTCATTGATCAATTCAATCAATAAAATTTCAAGTTTCTTTGTCTATCCGGATGCCATCTACTCCCTTTTTATCTGTCTCATCATTTTATAATTCAATGCCATTTTATGTATGGTTCTCTTCAAATGATTGCTTGCCTTACTATAGGCCGATTTTTCTGAACCAGATTTCTTCTCCAAAATTTCAGAATGACTTCTCGGACAATGAAGAAGCTCGTTCTCAATCCCAAGGCCTTTCAGAAGTCAACAACAATTCACAGAATCAAAGCAAGCACCGGAAATGATAAGATTGCAAAGCAGTCAGATGATCGTGCAAAATATGATCAGTCTCTTCAGGAATTACCGGAGTTCGCCGCAGTTCAGAAGCAGGACGAACCATCTCCTCTAGTACAAGATCCAACTGAAGGTGTCAATATCGGTTCAGAGGAAGATCCAAAAATTCTCTAAATCGGAACCAGTCTGCGTTCAGAAGAAAAGAAAAGGCTTACAGATTTTCTCAAGCGGCATGAAGAAGTGTTCGCATGGACATATGAAGACATGCCGGGCTTAGACCCCAAATTAGTCGAACACCGTCTTGTCTTAAAGCCGGATGCTAAGCCAGTCAAGCAGAAGCTGAGAAAAATGGATCCCAGAATAGAACAACAAGTCAAAGAAGGACTTGAAGATCTGCTCAAAGCAGGATTTATTCGAGCTATTGACTACCCAGATTGGTTAGCCAATATCGTCGTCGTCCCAAAGAAAAGTGGCAAAGTAAGGATCTGCATAGACTTCAGAGACCTCAACAAGGCAACTCCGAAGGATGACTATCCACTTCCAAGCATCGATCTTCTAGTCGATAGCACGGCAGGACATGCCATGTTCTCTTTCATGGACGGATACTCCGGCTACAATCAGATCAAGTTGGCCGCCCGCGACCAATCCAAAACTTCCTTCACTACGCCTTGGGGCACTTTCTGCTATACGGTTATGCCTTTTGGGCTCAAGAATGCTGGAGCAACGTATCAACGGGCAATGGCTGTCATCTTTCACGATCAGATGCGCAAAATCATGGATGCGTATGTTGATGATATTCTCGTGAAATCTAAAGAGGAAGAAGATCACCTCGAAGCACTTGAGCAAGTCTTTAAAAAACTTATTCTTTACAAGTTAAGGCTTAACCCACAAAAGTGTGTCTTTGGAGTCGAATCAGGCAAACTGTTGGGTTTTCTGGTCAGTAAAAAGGGAATTGAAGTCGACCCGGCCAAAGCAAAGGCTATCATTGATATGCCACCCCCAAAGAATCTCAAAGAACTACGTAGCCTTCAAGGACGTATGCAGTCAATCCGGCGATTCATTTCCAATTTGGCGATGAGATGCGAGCCTTTCAACCACTTGCTCAGGAAAGGAGTGAAGTTCGAATGGGGACCAGAGTGTCAGCAATCGTTCGATCGGATCAAGAAGTATCTTCTTAATCCTCCCATCCTGAAGCCGCCAGAATTGGGAAAACCTCTTTTATTATACATCTCAGTTAATCAAGTTGCATGCGGCGGATTCTTGGCACAATACAAAGAAGGCAGCCTGATAGAGCACGCCATTTATTACGTGAGCAAGACTTTCATAGATTATGAAAAGAGATACTCTCAAATAGAGAAGACCTGCCTAGCTCTGGTATGGATGTGTCAGAAGCTAAGACACTACCTGTTGGCATCAGAGGTCAAAATTTTGTCCAAACTCAATCCTCTCAAGTATATTTTAGAACAACCTTTCCTAAGCGGACGAGTCGCCAAATGGCAAGTCTTACTGATGCAGTATGACTTAGAATATGTCTCGCAGCAATCAATCAAAGGCCAAGCAATTGCAGATCAATTGGCGGATTTTCCTCTGGTCGAAGAAGTGAAAGCCGAAGATGACTTCCCTGATGAGCAGATTTGCAATATCCAGCAATTTCCGGTCTGGAATTTATTTTTCGATGGTTCTAAGAATATGGCTGGAATAGGCATTGGGATCTTACTAATCACTCCTGAGAAGGAGATGATTCCATTTTCTCTCAAGTTAGATTTTCAATGCACTCACAACATGGCTGAATATGAAGCCCTGATTCAAGGTCTAAAGATTCTACTAGACTTCAATGTTAAGAGAGTGCATGCCTATGGCGACTCATTACTCGTGGTTAATCAAGTTCGAGCCGAATGACAGGTCAAAGATCAGAAGCTATTCCCCTATCAGAAAATTGTTTCAGCTCTTATCAGCGAGTTTGAAGAATTCCAGCTCTTCCATATCAAGAGAGATTTTAATCAAGTAGCCGATAGCCTAGCCAGTTTAGGCTCCATTATGGCATTCAAGAATGTAGAATCTTGTCGCTCTTTTGAAATTGGCAGGCTTGACCAACCTACCTTCATTCCAGCGGAACAGGTAAACCAGGCTGAGCAAAGGAAGAAGCCTTGGTATTACAATATCAAAACTTTCATAGAAACTGGCGAATTAACTCCAGAACTCTCAAAGAAAGATCAACAAGCAATCCAGCGTATGTCTACTCGATACTTCATCTTGGCCAATGTCCTCTATCGTCGTGGATTCAGTTCAGAGTATTCCAGATGTTTAGATGAAGACGAAGCCAAAGAAGTCGTGCGAGAATCACATGAAGGCATTTGTGGCGGCCACGTCGGCTACCAAACCCTTGTCAAGCAAATCATCAGAGCAGGTTACTACTGGAAGACTATGCAACAAGACTGTTATCATTATGTGAAGAAGTGTGTGCAATGCCAGATACACGCACCTTCTATCCATGCTCCGGCAACTTATTTACAGTCGGTTGCCTCTCCATGGCCGTTCTCCATGTGGGCCTTCGATGTCGTAGGTCCCATCACTCCTTCAGCTTCAAATGGCCACAAATACTTCCTTGCCGCAACAGAATATTTCACCAAGTGGGTAGAAGCCATCAGTCTCCGCACAGTAGAAGGCCGACATGTGGTCTCTTTTATTCACAAGAACATCCTTTGCCGTTTCGGCATCCCGCATGACATTGTGTCAGACAATGGCAGTCATTTCAAGAATGAAAAGATGAAGACATTCTGCTCAAAATTCAAGATCTATCACCATTTTTCCGCTCCATATTATCCTCAAGGGAATGGTCAGGCAGAGGCCACCAACAAGATTTTAATTCGTATTTTGGAGCGAACTGTGGAAACAGGCCGTGACTGGCATGAGAAAATCCACGACGCACTATGGGCCTATCGAACCACCATTCGTACACCAACGAATGCTACCCCATCAGAACTGGTCTATGGAACAGAAGTAGTATTGCCGCTACATGTTCAGAAGCCCGCTTTGAAATTTGCTTCACTTCTGCAATTACCTCTTGACCAATACCAGCAGCAGCGACTAGTGCAACTAGACTTACTCGACGAGAGAAGGCTAAAAGCAGCAGAGCATGCTCAATCCTATCGTCAGAGAGTAGTCAGACAATATGCGAAATCTATCATCGAAAGAAGATTTAAAGTCAATGATTTAGTACTTCGATCCACAGCTTATCTCAAGCATCGTCCCGGCGGCAAATGGTCGCCAAATTGGAAAGGTCCCTATGTTGTCAAAGAAGCATTACCCCGCAACTCATATCGGCTCATCAATGCCGATGGGGTAGAATTGCCAGATCCTATTAATGCTCGACACTTGAAAAAGTTTTATACTTGAAACATTTATTCTCCTCTTGTAATCCTTCCTGTTTCCTTCAAATAATGATCCAACTTTCTTTCCCAGTTACACTGGGGCATTTTAAAATTTTGTTCTATATGCAGGCAGGATAAACAAATTCCTCATTTCATGCACTTGTGCATTCATATTCATTTGCATTCAATTGCATTAATAACAATCCGGTCAGTATTGGGATCTCAACAAACCATCCCATCACAATTCCTAATGATCCAAAGGTCATCACCAATACTGAACCAAAACCCAGCGCTCGTACTGGTATTATTCCAAAATCCAGTACTCAAACTGGCACATTTTCAAAATTCCAATTTTCCAGTAAACCGAGTTCCGACTCGGGTTTTTATTCAAATCATTTTCCTTTGTTGATCCGGGTTCCGACTCGTGATCTCTCTACTTTATTCGAGCCTTGACTCGATTTCTTCATTTTCCTTTGTTGATCCGGGTTCCGACTCGTGATCTCTCTACTTTATTCGAGCCTTGACTCGATTTCTTCATTTTTCTTTGTTGATCCGGGTTCCGACTCGTGATCTCTTTACCTTGTTCGAGCTCAGATTAGAGCTCTTCATTTTTCTTTTGTTGATCCGAGTTCCGACTCGTGATCTCTATACCTTGTTCGAGCTCAGATTCGAGCTCTTCATTTTCTTTGTTGATCCGGGTTCCGACTCGAGATCTCTTTATTCATTCGAGCTCAGATTTGAGCTCTTCATTTTCTTTGTTGATCCGGGTTCCGACTCGAGATCTCTTTATTTGTTCAAGCTTTGATTCGAGCTCTTTATTTTCTTTTGTTGATCCGGGTTCCGACTCGTGATCTCATTACCTTACTCGAACCCTGAATCGAGTTCTTCATTTTCTTTTGTTGATCCGGGTTCCGACTCGAGTTCTCTTTATCTTATCCAAGCTCTAATTCGAGTCCTTCATTTTCCTTTGTTGATCCGGGTTCCGACTCGTGATCTCATTATCTTATTTGAGCTCTGATTCGAGCCTTCTATTTTCCTCTGTTGATTCGGGTTCCGACTCGTGATCTCTATTTTATTCGAGCTCTGACTCGAACTCATCATTCTCCTTTGATTAATCCAAGTCATTTCAGTCATCAAAGTCTGTCAAATGCTCAAGTTTGACATTTTGCCCTCCAAATTTCAATTTAAATCCTCAAATCAGGCAATTCTCCAATTTCGACCTCTGGGTCACCCAATTTCCAATTCTCAATTTCAATTACCAATCTCAATTTCGACCTTCGGGTCTATCAATTTCCAATTTTCGACCTTCGGGTCAATCAAACTCCAATTTTCGACCTTCGGGTCAATCAATTTCCAATTTTCGACCTTCGGGTCAATCAATTTCCAAATTTTGACCTTCGGGTCAATCAATTTCCAATCTTTGACCTTCATTTCCAAATTTCGACCTTCGGGTCACCCAATTTCGACCTTTTGGTCAATCAATTCTCAATTTTGACCTTTTTGGTCAAATCAATTTCCAAATTTCAACCTTCGAGTCACCCAATTTCGACCTTTTGGTCAATCAATTCTCAATTTTGACCTTTTTGGTCAAATCAATTCTCAATTTCGACCATCAGGTCATCCAATTTCGACCTTCGGGTCATTCAATTTTCAGCAACCAATTTTCCAATTTTCAATTTCGACCTTTGGGTCAATCAATCTCAATATCTAATTTCAATCATTTTCTCTTGCGAAAGACCCTTTTAGGGAGAGTTCGAGGGAGCTCGTTCTTTTCGCATGCTATCCAATTCGTTCACTTAGCCCCTTTTCAGGGAGAGTTTAAAGGGACTCGCGTCTTTGTGAACCGTTTGCAAAACAATTTCCAATTTCATACAAGAAACCCTTTTGATAAGGGAGAGGCTCGACGGAGACTCGCTTTTCTTGTGACCCCCCAATTTCATACTAGGACATTTTTGTCATGAAAGACCCTCTTTGCAGGGAGAGTGTGATGGACTCGTTCCTTTCATGACCCAATTTTCAGACCTCACTATTATCGGCCCCCTTTCCATAAGAGAAGCCTAATATTAGGGAGCTTTGACGAAAGCTCAATTTCTCTTCGAAAGTTCGTTTTGCAAACACCTCCTTTTCAGGGAAGAGAGGAGTATTTCCCATTTCCCATTCAGGTAAGGGCTAAGCCTGAGTCTCGCTTTTTGGGGAAAAAGAGAGGAGAATTTTCGTCGCGGATGTATTGAGCCGGATTTCAAATACTCACTTTCACTAAGGATTTCAAGAAAATTTTGTCAATTTGTCAAATTATTTGCTGATTTCAGAATCTTTATTGCACTAGTCAGTTTACCCTCAGCATCACTTCCAAAAGAGCGAAGCTTTTGCGAAAAGGGATTCAAAATTCAAATTCTTTCTATTGGCCAACCAAAAGGATGAAGGATAAATCCTCGATATGGCCAGAAAAGAAGATTCAAGGTTATTGAAAAGCCGTAGATGATCGATATTGATCGCAGTCAATGGCGCATCGTTAAAGGCTATTCTTGTAAGGACGAGACAGTGGAAATATCCTGAGTGCTAGAAAAGAGAGAATTCACCCAAACCCTATCTCCTCAGAATCACCTAAGCTGCAATTAAATTTCCGCAAAAGGGATCTCTCACCTGTCGTCAAGATGAAGGCGAATTAGGCGAGTAGACCCCCGGGGCCAAAGAAGATTCGAAACATCTCCAAGATGACGGAGTTTGTGACGGATCCTTCCAGGGAAAGTCCAAAGCACTGTCGAGATGAAGGCAGATGCGATGAACCTCTCGACAATCCCTAAAAGATATTTAATTTCAGCTATCGCCCAAAGATCTCCAAACCCATCATCCAAGAAGGATCGAAACATCTCCAAGTTGAAGGAGTTTGTGACGTATCCTTCCCAAAAGAGAGAAAGAGAGGAAAAAGAAAGAGAGAAAAAGTCAGAACATCTCCAAAATGAAGGAGAATGTAGCAAAAACCCAGAGAGTCAAAAGAGTGCAGAAAGATTATCAAGAGAGAAGCTCCCAGGATATCAAACTGCCAAATTTATCAAGAATCCTCTTTAACTTTGTGAAATTCTATTATCAATATTCTTTCATCAATTGCTTTCATAATATCAAATTCTCTTTCCTGCTCATATCAAGGAAATTGATAACTTCCTTGAAGAAGGTCAATTGCAAGCAATTTGGATTTCAAGTCTCGATTCTACAAAGTGAACCTTGTTTGGAGGTAATGCTTTGGGTAGAAAAGAAAGAATATCTTTGCAACAATGTGCAACATTTTCAAATATTTTGAATCAACAGCAAAATTTCCAACATTTTGACAATATTTTCTAGCTATCCTGACATGAAGTGAGAGCTCGATATCCGTTTTCGATGCATCCTGACACCAATTTTAAATCCCTCCTAAGGACTTGATTCCTTCCCTTCTTTGAGAGCATGAACTCTCAAATTTGCACACTTCCCTGTGTCCCCACTGTCCCACCATAGACAGTCCCATTTCGGTTTGAGGTCGAACCACCAATCATTTCTCGCAAAAGGCAATTTCAAAAGCTAATTTTAGTCTCAGCAATGAGACGCCCAAAACCAATCCCTTTTCAAGCTTTAGGGACCTCATTTTCCTTCCTTTTGCAAAAACCCTATTGGATTTATTGTGCAAAATCCAAAGGTTCCATCATGGTCTCTTCCTTCGAGGATTCCATTTCATTTTCCGCCCGATCAGGATAAGGGTACAAACCTGAGCCTCGATCAAAGAGGTATTCCATTTTCCACCCGATCAGGATAAGGGTACAAACCTGAGCCTCACTCAAAGAGGTATTTCATTTTCCGCCCGATCAGGATAAGGGTACAAACCTGAGCCTCAATCAAAGAGGTATTTCATTTTCCACCCGATCAGGATAAGAGTACAAACCTGAGCCTCACTCAAAGAGGTATTTCATTTTCCGCCCGATCAGGATAAGGGTATAAACCTGAGCCTCCTTAAGAGGTATTTCATTTTCCGCCCGATCAGGATAAGGGTACAAACCTGAGCCTCAATCAAAGAGGTATTTTATTTTCCACCCGATCAGGATAAGGGTACAAACCTGAGCCTCACTCAAAGAGGTATTTCATTTTCCGCCCGATCAGGATAAGGGTACAAACCTGAGCCTCAATCAAAGAGGTATTCCATTTTCCGCCCGATCAGGATAAGGGTACAAACCTGAGCCTCGATCAAAGAGGTATTCCATTTTCCGCCCGATCAGGATAAGGGTACAAACCTGAGCCTCGATCAAAGAGGTATTCCATTTTCTGCCCGATCAGGATAAGGGTACAAACCTGAGCCTCGATCAAAGAGGTATTCCATTTTCCACCCGATCAGGATAAGGGTACAAACCTGAGCCTCAATCAAAGAGGTATTTCATTTTCCGCCCGATCAGGATAAGGGTACAAACCTGAGCCTCAATCAAAGAGGTATTCCATTTTCCGCCCGATCAGGATAAGGGTACAAACCTGAGCCTCAATCAAAGAGGTATTTCATTTTCCGCCCGATCAGAATAAGGGTACAAACCTGAGCCTCAATCAAAGAGGTATTTCATTTTCTGCCCGATCAGGATAAGGGTATAAACCTGAGCCTCATCCAAAGAGGTATTTCATTTTCCGCCCGATCAGGATAAGGGTACAAACCTGAGCCTCATTCAAAGAGGTATTTCATTTTCCGCCCGATCAGGATAAGGGTACAAACCTGAGCCTCATTCAAAGAGGTATTTCATTTTCCGCACGATCAGGATAAGGGTACAAACCTGAGCCTCATCCAAAGAGGTATTTCATTTTCTGCCCGATCAGGATAAGGGTACAAACCTGAGCCTCATCCAAAGAGGTATTTCGTTTTCCGCCCGATCAAGTTAAGGGTACAAACCTGAGCCTCATTTTAATGAGATATTTCATTCCCCCAATCAGGTCAAGGGTCAAAACCTGAGCTTCGTTCCATGCGAGGTATTTCTGTCCCATCAGGTTAAGGGTCAAACCTGAGCTTCGTTCCATGCGAGGTATTTCTGTCCCAGCCAGGTTAAGGGCAAAAACCTGAACTTCGCTCTCATAGAGCAAATCTTTCCTCTTCATTCTTCGCTTCATATCTACCATCTTCCTCGGGCTAATTTCTTTACACCAAGTCAGATCCTTCTAACTGGGGCATTTTTTTCGTATAGCCCAAATTTGGTGTGTTTTCTTTGCCACTAAGCTCGGCCATGAGCCGGCTTAGTAGCAAAGAGGGGCATCTGTAAACACCCCAAATTTTCACTCACCTCCCCAACATTTCCACCAAGCATCATCATCCAGCCTCTGAAATCGCTGGAGGGCAAAATGGTCATTTTCTGAGCCCGGACCTTGCAAAAGTCCAAATTTCATCTGAAACTCTCAATTTTCTCTATTTTTATCTCAGATATTCAAGATTTTACTCCTGACAGGAGACAGACATCTCCAGAGTCTTGGTTCAAGATTGCATTTCATAAGACATGACATTGCATATCATTGCACGAGCATTTCAAATCACTGCATTGCAAAGCATGTCATTTCGAGGTCCAGAACTCTTGATTTCAAAATTTTCAATCCAGATTAGAATTTCAACTCTTTTCAAAATTGATTTCAAAACCCTGGGTCTTCAAAATTATCAATTTTTCCCATTTTACCCCCAGGACTCTGAATTTCAAAATATTTCCTCAGGAAAACCATCTGGATAGTTTTCAATATTGATTTGAGTCACTTCACCTCAGATTTTGCCCTTTTTGACAATTTCAAATATCTTTCTTTTACAAAATCGCCCTACAAGGGCCAACTCTTTCCAAAATTCCTGTTTTGCCCATTAGTCCAAATTTTTATGAAAATTCCAAAAAGAAGTTGTTGTTTTATCCTTATTTCAATAAAGAAGCAATGTGGGACCCACACTGAGGTGGTGTCACACAAGCTTTTCTTTTGAAAAACCCAAAAATATAGGAGCTTTGTCCCCTGGATTGGTGCCACTTGTCCTTTCTCTCTCCTCCCATTTACATGCCATGTGTCAGCATAGGGTTCACCTAGAGTTGGTGCCACATGTCACCTTCCCTCTTCTGCCACGTGTCAGTGTGGGGCTACCTTAAGAAGCCGCCATATGTCTGCCATGTGTCAGTATCCATCCTGCGCCATGTGTCATTTCAAAGACTACCAGAAGATGCCAAGTGTCATAGGTTGTCCTGTCTAGAAAAAGTGGAGTTTGTCTCCTCTGAGGTGGCGCCACTTGAAGTGTGTCTCCTGCAGGGGACACGTGTCAACCCCTCCTTCCTTCTAGAAAAGTAGCCTGACACATGTCCTCTCCCTATTTTTTTTAGAAAAGTAGGAGACACATGTCACTGTCCTCTTTTTCCTCTCTCTTGCCACATGGCATTGTAGGAGCCACCCTGAGGTGGCGCCACATGTCCATCCTCCATTCCTCCAGGGCCAACCTCCATTTGAAATTCGAATTCTCCTCTGAGGTGGCGCCATCTGAAGAACCTCCTCCAGCAGGCTGACACTTGGAACCATCCTGGACTGCCACATGTCCAGATCTCCTTTCACCAGAAAAAGCAAAATTCAAATTCCTCTGAGGTGGCGCCTTCTGAGCCCACTGCTCTGTCCTTCTGACATGTGTCAAACACCTTTTGAGGTGGCACCATTCCAGGACTCCACTTGGCTCCATTTTATTTTTTATTTTATTTTTAATAAAGGTAGCCCACCATGAGGTGGCGCCACCTGAGGACTCCCTACAAAAGGTGAGTTTGAATTTCAAATTCCAAGAGAGCACCCTCTGAGGTGGCGCCTTCTGGGAGCTCCCTGCAGAGAGAATCAAGCTAACTTTTGAAAAATTCCAAATTCCCCCTGCTGAGGTGTCTCACCCACAAAATTTCCATTTTTTTTATTTTCTCAAAAAATCAAAATAGCCTTTTGAGGTGGCGCCACTTGAGGGCTCCCTGCAGAAGACAAATTCGAATTTCAAACCCCTCAGATGACACCCCCTGAGATGGCGCCACATGGAGGGCTCAGATTGAACCTGTTTGAATTTCAAAATTTTTCAGAAAAGTTATAAAAACAAGGGTTCACGCCCAGCCAAAAGGAGATCATTTTTTAGCTCTGGTGAACTTGGAAAATCCGACCTAGCCTTCCTAGAATCAGATTTTGAACTGTGGAAATCGTGCCCCCTTTGGCGCATTGAAGAAGGTGGAGTAGAGCTCGTGCTGTGGCCAATTCAATTCCAACAGAGGTCGATTTTGGTGGACCATCCGAAGCTCGGAGCGAAAGACGAAGGAAGCTCGTGATAGCTGCCCCTTTCAAGAGCTCCTACACTGCGTAACGAAGCAAGGTGCACTTCTTTTCCCATTGATTGGATTCCATAATTCGAATCGGGGGTCGTTTGAAGAAAGAGCTCATCCGAGGGATGGATTGAGCTATTCTCATAAAACGACATATATAAAAATGTTTTGTTATGCTTTCTTGATGATTTTTAACATTCATATAGTTAGCTAGGTTTAATTTGCATTTTATTTCATTCATTTAGTACATTTCATGAATTAATTAGGATTAATTTAGCCTTTATTTCAATTCTGCTTATTTTCAGTAGGTCTCTGTTTTTGTCAGTCAGTCCACACGTCATTTCATGCATTTGTTTTTTATTAAAAATCCCAAAAAAATCACGGAATGCGCCCTTAGGTGTCCCTGAAATTTTGCCAAAAATTCGGAGGCATTTGAATTTGTTTACTGCGGTAAACATTCAAAATGGCAAGTCGGGTTTTGTTACCCGGGATACGTTTTGAAAATCATTTTCCGACTTGTAAAATCGAGATATCCCTCATGGGAGATCCGATTTTAGATACAAAAGATGTTATGAACTCGGGAGAATGTCTAGTTTTTAATATGATTTTCTAAGATTTTTATGATTTTTTTAATGTCTGAAAAAAATCCGAGATGTCGGTACACGTGTCAGAGCCTAATTTGGGCCTCTGAGATCTTGGATCGACTTAGGGCTATGGTTTCTCTTTGTGTGTTGCTCCAAATCCGAAACTGTAAAAAGTGAAAGTGGTGTCCGAGATGTCCTCTGTTTGAATCTAAAAGTCTGTAATTTTTAGAACAGTGTTGACCTCTGCTTCGGATTTTTCTTGTCAGCCCCCTGTTTTGCTACATTTGTCTGTTCTGTTAGTTTAGGCAGGAATAGTTATATTTGTATCGGTGTTTATGTTGATCAAATGCCAAAGTCATAAACATGAAAGTTGTTCATGTAGGTGTCGTGCATAGCTCTGATTAATTTCATAAATTTCCATAGCCGTTTTGTATTTTTTTGGCATTTTACATCAGATCCGTGTGATTTTTACCTCTGTCAGAACTAAATCCCTGTTATTGAACTCACCATGGCCCAAATCCTAAGGCTGTAAAAACCAAAAATGTTCCATTTCGGGTCTTTTAGCAGTCTGCAAAATATCAGAAGTTTCCATGGTGTAAATCTTGCATTATCATATTAGGCATTGCATTTGGTTCAGATCCATAGGCAAAATCCACCATTTTAGGACTTTCCTTGAATTTTGGCATTTAAATCATATCATTTCGTGATTTTTAGCATTCTAGGTTGTTTATCAGAGTGTTTATATGCTTCATACCGAATTTGGTGCAATTTTGAATCCATTTGAGGTTCGGATCATCCATAATACCAAAACAGGGTCCCGCAGGACCCCGATCCAAGCGAAAAACAAGCGAAATTCGTTATTTTTGATAAATTGCAAAATGTCAAATTCTGATTTTACAGTCCTAATGTGTTTAGAAGCATTTCATATTGCATTTCATCATCATTGAATTCAATTTGAATTTCGAAATCCCAATTTTACTAAGTTTTCCTTCAAAAAACCCTGATTTTAAAGGTGTAACTTTAATTTTAGGGGTATTTTGGTCATTTTGACCCCAATTCCGAATTTCAAACTGTTTTCCACTGAATTCCCTGCATTTACATCATTTCAAAACATTAAGGAAGCATGAGAATAGGGTTTATATCCAATTAAGTCCAATAATTTCATAATATTATTGGAAAATCTTGGAAAAACCCACATATTTGAGCTAACTTTATTTCAAGCTTGGCAGGGACATTCCAAAGAAGGAGCTGAAGTCTGCAAATTTCTTTTATTTCCTTTATTTAGTGATGTAATAATGTAAATTTTGGAATAAGAGAGTTAATTTCCTGCTTAGACTAGGATGCATATCATATAGTTTAAAATTTATGCAATATCCTGCTTCTATGATTCATGCATTTTATTTCAAATGCACTATGGATGTTCACGAATGGCACGTGCACCAACTCTTAGGGAGTTGATGGACTCGGTGGGATCCATATTTACGGCCCTAGTCGGGATATGGACGAGACCCAGATCCATCATCTTTCTACTAGTCACATTGAGCCTACACTCTTAGGCTATCTTAAAATGCACATCATATTTCCAAAGTTTTCAAAATCATGTGCATCAAATCAACTAAATTCTGAACATATTCATGGCCACAGTCAGAATATGTGAAGGATTTATCTTGACTTAATGCACATTTTTCCAACAAATCTCTTAGAAAATCTTTTCAAAGTGCATTCATTCACTCATGACATTTGCATCATAGAATCACTGATTTTCTCAAGATTTTCTCAAGAAAACTTCATTCTCAAGAAATCGATTTCTCAAGAAATTCTAAGGATTTTTCAAAATCGGTTTTCCAAAGACAAGCTTTTCCACAGTTTTCCCAGGAAAATGATATTTTCTTAAGATATTCAAAAGAGTTTTCCAATCTTTCTTCAAGATCCAAAATCGATTTCCGAGTATTTCAAAAAGGTAAAATTCCCAGGATTTCGATTCCCCAAGTTTTGAATTTCCTTCTCCAATGAGCTTTCCTATGAATTTCCATCATTTTCCTAAGAAAACTCTCAAAGTCCAAGTTTTCCTAAGAAGTGCTTCCCTTTTCAAAAAGTCTATCTTTTCTCAAGAATCACTTCCATTTTCCCAAGATTTTCAACTATTTCTGAATTTTCCACATCTTTATAAGCTTTCTCATGTTTTCAAAAACCCCTTTTTTATCTGGGTTTTCTGAGAAATTGACCTTTTTCCTGAGAAATTCTTTCCAACTCCAAATGTTTTTTTAAGCATACATCATGTTTTCCAACTGGCATTTTCCAAAATCTCATAGCACATGCCTGAATTCTCTATGCATTTAGGATAGAATATAACTTTGATGATTTAACTAAGTCAGGCACAATTTTGGTCCTTGGTTCGATTACCCCTGTTAAAGGCGGTAGGAACGGTCGAACCTCGTACCGACAGGTCGAGCCCCATCCCATGGATTTTCCCGCAATTTTCAAAAACGGAGGCGAGTATTTCAAAACAATTTCCAAAATCCGGTCAAAGTTTGAATCGCGAAAGCATTTCCTCTTTTTCTCTTCCGCAAGGAAGGGAAGACGGGAAAAAAATTTCGCGACGAGAACAGGGTGCCGTGCCTGCGAACTCGATACAAAAATATTGAACAGTGTTCGTGACTTGTAACCAACGTAGGCTCTATATACGTGGAGTTTGCAATAGTACTTACTCGTTTAAACAACTAGTCAACCCAAAACGGAAACCAAGGTGAAAGTATTTTCCTCAAGAAGTGTGACACACTTACATGTCAAGAGCGAATTTTGGAAATAACCCATCTAATGGGGATTACATTGGCTTTTCCACGGTTTGGAGTGTCGTGCCCGCGTACCCGAAATGAAACATCGGACAATGTCCATGACTCGTACTCACATTGGAGGGTAAGTAGTCGCGAAAACACTTGGACAAGCATGAGGGTGCCATGTGTCCATTTGGTTTCCCGCAGGTAGTCGCACCGAAACACCCAACTTTACTATATATATATATATATATATATTACACTTGTTCATGTGCACATGCACCGAAATGCTCTCCAACCGAATCGCGGCAACCACGATCCGCACTGTCATACACCCTAACTGGTTTGCGATACAGTGCGGGGAAAAAATACGGGTCTGGACCAACCAAAGTTTCAGCTTTAAATAAGTGTTCGTGTTGGGCATAAAGGGACACCGAGGGTGACGGCCGACTAGTGGGGCACCAAGGCTGTAGGAGATCCAGGGTGAATGAGTTGTGGGCCTGCTGCCAAAAATGGGTCTACAAGAATATGCAGGTCTGCTAGGTCCACAAAAAGTCTTGGTCCGACTCACTGTTCATACTAGACTTCATAGGTAATTCGGTTAGGCCTGAAATGGGCTGCCAGAATGGCAACCGCTGATAACTTCGCGATGCTGGGGTGCCAAAGGGGTTAGGATATGGGTCTGGTCCGTCTTGCTGTTAAGGCTCACATAGGTCTGAACCTGTGGTTTAAACCTAAACCGAAGAGCTTCAGTTGTTGGATGGCCCGGGTTCCTAGCACCCCCATGGCTCGCACCCGGCTCAAAAAAAAGGGAAAACCGGGCCGGCCCAAAGGTGTCATGGCCTGGTTTGGGTCTGGCCTATGAACCAGACAACCCAGCCTGCTGTAGCACTGGTCTGAACCCACGGTTCACACCAGTACTCCAGCCAAAACACCTGCTAAAAAAAAATCTGGGCGACCTAGCTGGGCGTGCGGGCAACCCGCAGGGTGCCCAGCTACAACTAAGGAAGAACATGGGTTTAGCTAAAGGGTCTGGTCTGCTGGACCAGACCTTGCGACCATCCACACCCAAGAGCCCCATCCCATGGGCTCGGACAGTCGTGCTAAAGTGGTCGGGCACCTATTATAGGCTTGCCCAATCGACAAAGCCATCCGGGTGCCCATGGCCCCGGGTGACCCAAAATGCCAAAACCCAACAGCAAGAAGATAAAATAAATAGAAAAAAAAAGAGCCAACGGCCCTGTCTCGGATGAGACCTGAACAAGGTGCCCGGGGAGGCCCTGCCAGTCCCAAATGCTTTGGGACTGGGTCTGAACCCAACACACCGAGACACCAAGAAAGAGGTTGGTGGCTGCAGTTAACCACCCGCAGCACACGTGCACTCCAAGGGGTGCCGAAATGGGTTGGGTGCATCTGGACGAGCCCAGGTCGGTCCAAAGCATACCCAGCAAGGCCACCAAGCTCATGGACGTGCCATAAAGCCCAACAACAGAAAATAAAAAAATATAAAGGAACGTCAGCAAGAAAGGTCCAACAAAATGCCAACGAAAGAAAAAGAAAAGAAGCATGAACGCACAAGCAAACCAATGCAAAAATAATGGTGAACAATGTCGAAAAGGGAACTTATTCACTCTAATCCACCGATGGAACAAGCATGCATAGATGCCATGACATCCTCGGTTTCATGGTATACTAAAATGACCTGAAAAATGGGTTGAGCATTCACCTTCGGAGCTTGGAAGTGGAAAATGGAAGTCACGGCTGCAAGGGTTTCTCCAACAAGGCTGCACCCACCCACGGCTGGGAGGAAGAGAAGAGAAGAGAGAGAGAGAACCTAGAAAAAAAATCGCCCCCCTTTGGGGGTTCTCGATTTTTCAAAAAGTTCATAAAGGGACTGGTTGAGATGGAGGGTGGAGATTCACCCTCCAAGATGTGGGGCTGGGAGTGGGTCACGAATTCCCACTGCCGCCCAACTCCTCCACACCACATGGAGAATTTGAAAATCCTCTAAAAAATAATGAAATTGCGATGGGGCTGCCGCCCCATGCATCCAATGAGGCTTTTCAAACCTCATAATGGCTCTTCCACCTTGGGAAGAGCCCTTGGGATTCCATGAATCCCAAGGCATGAGGCTCTTCAAGCCTACACACTTCTCAAGGGGAGAAGTCGACCCCTCTTCACCCAACAAGCCATCTCAATCCTCCTTTTTGCTTCTTTATTAGATTCAATATATATTTTATATATTTTTTTATTGATTTGGGTAGGGTCAATCGTGGCCCTCCCTTGGAATTGTTTTTAGTCTCTTACGAGACTGTCACTCATCCAGCTGGTCAACGTGACCAGCTGGTTTCATGGCCAAGGTCATCCCATGGCCACCCTAAGTGGACGACCATGGCCTTGGTCGACCCTTAACCAACAAAAGAACTAATATTTTTATGTCGATTTTATTTTTAAATGGATTTCAAATAATTTTCCACCATGTATATTTATTTTTATTTTATATTATTAATGTAAATAACATTTCTAAGCTACCCAAGCAAAGAAATCTCCGTTACGAATGAAATGGGTCTCGTTTAGGCCCTCGCTAAGTCTCTAAGCGACCTCCCGTAAATCACATGCACTGACGAGGTTTTTTGGTCCTTTGGACCTCAAATTTGGGGACAATCAAAATATATGTATTATAAACTTTCCCTAAAAACTTTGGAGGTTAATTCGCAATAGATTTCCCTCAATTGCTATTTAATGTAAAATTACGCGATTTGACTTGTATCTCTATGTAGGCTTAAATACGAAAATTGCAAATTCAACAAAATTCTTGATCACAACACAATTCACGTAATATTACCTCAAAATTGATCATGGACCTTACACTAGCCATGCGAGGTATGGGTTGGAGGTCCAGTTTGACCTCTCCCTTGCAGCATTTGGGCACAAGGGATGCAGGTTTCAGCACCCCAGCTCACCCTTTTTTCTGCCTAAATTTCTTCTTCTTTTTCTCTATTTTTTTTTTTCTTTTTTACTTTTTCCTTTTTCCCTTAGTCCTTTTTTTTTCCTGTGTGTTCCTTTTTCTCGTCTGCTGGGAAGGCATGAGCTAGTAGGTCCCAAGCTGTCTGTGCGTGGGTTCTGCCCTGCTATGGCAGCAACCTAGCCGTGCTTGGACCAGCTGGGCTCATCTTGCAACCGAGGTGGCCTTGGCCCATTGGCGCACTATGCACTGGGCGCCCTTCTAGTCGGGCTGCAATCGGATGCAGTTGGGTTAGCCCAGTCCAGACCAGGATGCACCATGCCTCAACCATGTCGTTTGACATGGAAGCATGGCTGGTTTGGTTCAGTCTAGACTCGTCCCTGCCTGGTCGAGACCGCAATCCCTTTTTCCTTTTTTTTTCCCTACCGCACCATGTCAGGTTTCTTTTTTTTCTTTCACAGCCAAACCGCAGCCTGCTGCAGCCAGAGTGATGTGGCTGTAAGCTGCTGCGAGTCCCAGACCAAGTCTGAGCTACAGGCTGTGCCAGACAAGGCACTTTTCCCCTTTCCCCTTTCGTGTGGCTGTTGCTCGGTCAAGTTCCAATCTATCACGCACAACCGTGCATAGACCGATCTAGTGAGCTCATACCAGCTGGTCAGCGAGCTGACCAGGCTAGGTGTTTGCCCTACTGTAGCAACAGCCTGACACTGCCCGATCTAGCCACTGGGCTTGCAGGCCACAATGGCCCAGACCATCGCATGCTGCAGTTCGTGTGGCTCTTTCAGCATACTGGCCGACGAGTCTGGGCCTACATGTCAGGCTAGACCAGGTCATGTGTCGGCCTGTCAGTAGCCATAGTGCCTGCCATTCTAGCCCTTATCTGCAAGGGCAACAACCCGTGTTCTTGCTCAGCAGGTCTCCGAACCCCACCTATGCGAAACTGGCATATGCCAGAGTACTCCTTAGCCTCGCGAGTCAGACCCTTGGGCAGCCCCTTCGCCAGCTGCAAATCTCCGCATTGATGGTGCCTAGGTGATAGCACCTTAGGTATTGGTATTCCCTGTAGTTAGGTGCTTCGTGTCAACACTTTAAGTGCTGTGGAATTCTGCAGTAGTGGGCAGTATGACAACAATTCTCTCACTGCATTTGACAACATCCTGATAGGGTTGGTAGCATGTATCTTGCTGCAATCCTTCCCACGTATTCAATGTGTGTGGCAACAGCTTGTGCGTTGCGTTTTCCTATGCATTTGGCACTTCATGGCAACATCCTTCTTGCTTCATTCACACATACAATTGATGTAACCCTAGTAACACTTTGTGCTGCAATTTTTCATGCACGCTAAGCAATTATGGCAGCATATAGTTGCTGCATTCTTTTTTTGTGCACTTGTTAACTAATGGGCAACATGTATGCTTTGACGAATTTCATATATTCGAACTTAAAAAAATTTACATTGCAGCATGATAAGTGAATCGCCACATGACGCATGCACTTCACGCACAACTTGTCACATATACAAATTGGCTATGCGAAGTATGTTGTGTCTTGCTTAAATGTTTTTTTCTGACATTCATGGAAAGCAATGTCATTGCTCGCACAATGTTTATAATTGACCATATGTATGCTTCGATGAAGTGGCATCATTTGAACTCAAAATTATATTACAACATGCTTGATGAATTATGATATAACACATGCACCTCTCACATCTCGACACAGTGGTCAATTGCTTACGATATGCATGTTTTGATAATTTAAGTGTCATACTTTTGGCGGCATGCCTGTTAGTTTTGATATGTCCACAAGAACGATTGGCACATCATGTCACTAAACTAAAATTTATTAAATTGAACAGGTTTGTTATCAAGTGTTTTAAATTTATCATTGTTTCATAACATGCAATGTATGCTTAAATGGATTCATGCATGTTTTCACATAACACATGATGCATGTTACACACTTGGTACTTGATTCATCCCAAAAATGCAAATCGCTGTTGAAAGTTTAGACAACACTATAAATCGTTGTGGGGCTCGTTGAAGACCTGAAAGCACTACAAATCGATGTAGGAAGGCTCGACAATACTACAAATCGTTGTTGGAAGACCGAACAACACTTTAAATCGTTGTGGGGCTCGTTGGAGACCCGAAAGCACTACAAATTGTTGTAGAAAAGCCCGACAATACTACAAATCGCTGTTGGAAGACCGTACATAAATAAAAATGAATAAAATACAAATATTATGCATAATCAAAGACGGAAGATACTCTTCCACTACAACAAAGCAGTGGATTAGCAACGACCTCATTCCGTCGCTATTCTGTCGCTAATTTGTTGCTAGCCGGCTTAGCGACGAAGTAGCGACGGATAGCTTACATCGCAAATTTTTTGATGCTAACTGGCGACAGAATAAATTTGTCGCCAATTTCATCGCTAATTGCGACGGAATAACGAACGACGGATTCCGTCGCAAATCCGTCGGTACTAAATGGCGACCTCGGCTTGGTGACGGATTTACAGCCGTCGCTAAATTATATGTATAGCGACGAATATATCCATCGCTAATTCGTCGCAAACAAGAAAAAAAATAAAAAAAATTATTTGAAAATTAAATATCGAGAACGCTATAATTTATATTTCCTGTACAATTTATATTTCCTATAAATAAAAAACAAAGTACACATAAAATTTCATATAAAAGAAATCTAAAACAATTAATCGTTTCACTTTAAAATTAACAAGTTTAATTACAATTCAACAATTACATTTTCGAAACAAAAAAAAATAGAACAAATTCAACACATTAATCTAATCATCGCCAAGATTTTGTGCATCTTCTTGTTCATTGCCTTGATCTGTCCCTTCAGCTCCGTTACGTTGATTATCGCTAGCAACCTACACAAGAAAAGAATAGTCAGTATTGATAAACAAAATATATTGAAATAAATTATACACTATATGTGATTCTATCATGTGCTCATATGTGTTCTAAGGCAGTAAAAAAACTCTATATATGATTCTATCATGCTCATATGTGCTCTAAGGCAGGCAATAAACTCTATATGTGATTCTATCATGAATGATATGTATTCTAAGGCAGTAAAAAAACTCTATATGTGATTATATCATGCTTATATGTGTTCTAAGGCAGCCAGAAAAACTCTATATGTGATTCTACCATCCTCATATGTGCTCTAAGGCAGACAAAAAGCTATATATGTGATTCGATCATGCACATATGTGTTCTAAGGCAGTCAAAAAATTGAATATGTGATTATAGCATGCTCATATGTGTTCTAAGGCAGTCAGAAAAACTCTATATGTGATTCTATCATGCTCATATGTGCTCTAAGGCAGGCAAAGCAAAAAACTTTATATGTGATTCTATCATGAATGATATGTGTTCTAAGGCAGTAAAAAAACTCTATATGTGATTCTAGCATGCTCATATGTGTTTTAAGGCAGTCAAAAAACTGAATATGTGATTATAGCATGCTCATATGTGTTCTAAGGCAGTTAAAAAATTAAATATGTGATTATAGCATGCTCATATGTGTTCTAAGGCAGTCAAAAAAACTTTATATGTGATTCTATCATGCTCATATATGCTCTAAGGCAGGCAAAAAACTTTATATGTGATTATAGCATGCTCATATGTGCTCTAAGGCAGGCAAAAAACTCTATATGTGATTCTACTATGCTCATATGTGCTCTAAGGTAGGTAAAAAGTTATATATGTGATTCGATCATGCTCATATGTGTTCTAAGGCAGTCAAAAAACTGAATATGTGATTATAGCATGCTCATATGTGTTCTAAGGCAGTCAAAAAAACTCTATATGTGATTCTACCATGCTCATATGTGCTCTAAGGCAGTTAAAAAGCTGTATATGTGATTCTATCATGCTCATATGTGTTCTACGACAGTCAAAAAATTGAATATGTTATTATAGCATGCTCATATGTGTTCTAAGGTAGACAAAAAAACTGAATATGTTAAGGCAATCAAAGTTACATGAAATATAACGACATGCAATATATTGCATAAAACTTTCATACCTGAGAGGGACCTGCAATCGATGTTCTCCTGTTCAGCAAAAAATGGTTGAACTCAGCTTGGAGAACGTCGGTGACAGTTTCATGAAAGTAGTCACGCATTGTGTCCTTAACGATCTGGCGTACATCATCACTAGAAAAAATAGGCTGCTGCTTGGAGCTTATGTCGACGGAAGAAGCAATAACAGGTGAAGTGTTCATATTACTCCCAAACCCGAACACACGACCCTTTTTGGGTTCACCTGCTGCAGTCACCCATGCTGCAGGATCAAATGATGGATGCTGAGTAGCGTCATTGCCATATCGCTCTACCATTTGTTGCTCATATGCCTCCTACAAAATAATGTTTAAAGTATGCATTAATAATTAATGATAATATTATGATAACTTGCATATTGCAATGATTATTAATAGAATAAATACATACTATTGTCGTTCTCGCCTTCTCTGATATGAAGTCTCCCGTGGTCTTTCGTTTATGTGTTTCAACAAACACATCCTTATATGGTACAATGCCTTCTTTTTCTGCTTCATGCGAAGTTAAATGATAAAAGATTTAGTTAACAAGTTTGCAACAATACTTATAAAATTAATATTATATATTGATGAGTTACCATTTTCTTCAGGTGGCTCCCAAATGTCTTAGATCCATTTGTGTGTAGATGGGCTTCAGGCATTTTCGCTCGATTTTGTGCAGCCTTTGCAGAGCGATTTTGAAATGCATCCCCCGCCCACTTATCGCACATTCCATCCCAATAATCTCTCATGATAGTAATAGGGCCATGGCCCTTCCACTGTAGAGGATCATCTATTCCGCCAGATGCTTTTTTTGCTGCAGTCTTCATATTGTGCAGCATGTCTGCAAATCGATTGACAGTCACCTTCTGTCACATCTTCCTTGCATCATTTTCCTCCACCGTAGTTGCGAAGCGATTCGAAGCCTACAAATATTTTTAAAAAGTTAGTAGACATGACTAAAAAAAATTAAATATGAAACACATTAATTATGAGAAACAACTATATACCGTGAATGAGGACCACAATCTATCTATCACCTCTTTTGGATACTCTTTCCATTGAGCAACTGGTCCTGGTAGATGTTGAAGAAGTGAATTCCTAATCTCGCGTACTACTTCTTGTGGCTCAAACCTCGCGTTGTGTATGAATTGGTACATAGAAAATACCAATATAAAATATTTATAAGATATACAATAATTGAAAACGAATTACTTACGGTCGATTATCGATATACACTATTCGAATGAGTCTTCTTGTGCCAGACTGAGAAGACCCTGCATCCTGTGTTGGCTCCTGACTTGTGTGATCAACTGGTGTAGGTGGGTCGTGTACAGGCGAAACATCATCTATAAAAAAATACGTTAGAAATTCTCAGAATGCGCATTTCAACTAATCAAGCATCCAACTAATCAAGCATCTTGCTGTTCCGGTGACGAAAAATCTTCACAGCCCGAGCAATGTTAGAGACATATTCATCTAGAAATCTCAATTGTCTCAACCATTGACATACATGCTTTATTTGATCAGATCCAAGCACGTACTTTGCCTTTGGTTTCAGTACTTTACCATTATACTCTTTGAGTTCCAATTCTGGTCTTTTACATATTACTTTTAAATCCATACGAACCTTCGGATTATCCTTCGTTTTCCCTTTAATATTCATTACTATATTGAACACATTATCAAACACATTTTTCTCCATATGCATCACATCCAAATTATGTCGTATCAAAAGGGTCGGCCAATATGGTAGTTCCCAAAAAATAGATTTCTTTGTCCAATTGTGATCCTTCCTAAATCCACAGAAGCGTGTAGGACTGCGGGCATTTGTTAATACATCTGGAAAGTATTGCAATCTTCTTAGAATCTCTATGCCAGGCAATCTTGTAGATGAACCTTCCATTTCAGTTGTGCATGCTCTAAACACATTCTTTTGTCGTCGGAACGGATGCTCGCTGGGTAGAAATCGACGATGGCACTCAAACTAGCAAGGCTTCCTTCCATGCGTCAATCTAAAAGCTTTGGAATGCTCCATGCAGTACGGACATGTCAACCTCCCATGTGTGCTCCAACAAGATAGCATACCATATGCAGGGAAGTCATTGATTGTCCATAGAACAACGACCTTCATATTGAAATTTTGTTTTTTGTGGGCATCATACGTGGTAACACCATCATCCCACAATACTTTTAGTTCTTTAATCAATGGCCTTAAATATACATCAAGATTTTGGCCAGGTGAGGTCGGACCAGGGATCAACAGAGACAATAAAAGATTTGAACGTTTCATACACAAACTTGGTGAAAGGTTGTATGGAGTTACAAATACTGGCCATCATGAGTATGGAGTTGATCTACCCCCAAATGGATTAAATCCATCTGTACATAGACCAAGTCTAACATTTCGCCCTTCTATTGCGAAGTTCTGATGAGTACGATCAAAGTGCTTCCAAGCTTCAGCGTCAACATGATGCGTGATCTTGTTTTCATCGTGTCGAACTTTATTTGCATGCCATCTCATGTGTTTAGTTGCCTTTGAAGACATATACAATCGTTGCAATCTAGGAGTGATAGAAAAGTAGCGAAGCGACTTGTATGAAACTTTCTTTGATCTCGTGCTACCATTGCCTCTTGTCTTTGGCTTGAACCAAGGATGCCCACATTACGAGCATGATATGTTGTTTTCCTGATCTTTGAAATACAACATGCAGTGATTTGGACAAGCATCAATCTTTTTATACCCCACACCTAGAGCGTTGACCATAACTTTTGCACGATAGAAATTTTGTGGCAATTTCTCATCTTTGGGCAACATACTTTTCACAATCATGCACAAACGGTCAAAACATGATTGACTCAAATTATACTCGGACTTCAAATTCATTAGTTGAAGAACTACAAACAAGATAGTGTGACTCTCGCAACTGTTCCAAAGTGGCTCATCAACATCTCTAAGTAAATTATAAAATCTACTAGATGCATCGTTTGGTGATTCTTCATCTACGACAGTTCTTACATCACTAGGACTTATAGCAGAACCCAGTTCTGTTCCTGCGGCATCAAATATCAAATCCATATACGGATTATCGTTCACCACATTCACCCGTTGTGAACACCCCAAAAATTTCAAAATATTATAAATATTTCTTTTTTGCCCCTGACCCCATTTTTCTGAGCAATCGAGTCAATTTTAAATCTAAATTCCAGTTATTTCTTAGATTTTATTGAAATTAAATTCATCTGACTCAGTTTCGGATCCGGATTCATTGCCAAAATCCAAATCTGAGCCTCGTTGTTCAATTTTCAAATTGTAATTACAAAAAAAAATACCAAAAATAGTTCTTTGAATGGCTCAGACAGTCCATCCAGCATCCGTTTGGATTCATTGCTCTATATTTCTCGATTCGAGGTTAAAAACTCGAAAAGCTTTTCAAATTTTGAATCCAAACTCATTTTCTAAGGACATCAAACCCATTTTTTAGAAAACCCCTATTTCTGTAAATTTTTACCAAAAAATACAAAAGATAGTTTTTGTCCCTCATATTTTGTTTGGTTTTAGAGTTTTATTTCCAAAAATAACAAAAAAAAATCAGAAAATACCGAGAAAAAAATCCAAATAATAAAGAAAATTACCAAAAAAAAATGGTTTTTAAAACTTGTTTTTAGAAAAACTTTTTCAAGAACCTCTTTTTGGAAAATTTCGGAAAAGAAAACCTTCAAAACCCTCATTTCTCACTTTCTCCTTCGAACAGACCTTCCAGAATCCCCTTTTCTTCCACCCACCCTTCGATCGCCCCCATTGGTCCCAGTTCGTCGATGCCAAATCACCACCCTCCTTCCAGAACCATCTTCTCCGTCGCTTCAACATTGCAGGCCTCCCCCATCCTCCACCCTTCATCTCTAACAGAAGCTTCCTCTCGATCCTTCCCAAAGGGGTCGACCCTTTGATCGTCTGCCTCTCTCTCACCCGTTGATCCTCAACTGACTGGCCCTTCCCGAGTCTTCTTCGATTTTCCTATAAGAGTATGCACAGGAAGGTAAAGAGGGGATCATCGATCATTCTCACTCTCCATTGGCGCTTGCTGGTTTCCTTTTTTTTTGGGAAGGATCATCTTCTCCCTCCTCCTCGTCCTCAGCAATCGGAGACCCCATAGCAGAGTTAAGAGAGCTCCCTCAGGATTCACGCATCCATCTTCAACCTCCAAAAGGGACATCAACGCTTGATCACATTAGTCGTAAGTGTCTGCCTCTTCCTCTAGTTTCCTTCTCTTACTTTGTCACGCCATTTCCCTTTGGTTTTTTTTTTCTCTTCTTTTTTTTTCCTTTCTCTTCTCCTTGCTTTTCTGTATTTTTCTGAGTTTTTCTTGCACAATGAGTCTCGCAATGTGATGCCTATCTGCATATAGCAGTATTAGCTCACACAAAGCGACATCAATGGAATTTTAGATTCCAACATTTCTCTTTTCTTTACAAACCATTTCCAAGTCTCTTTGATTTTTCGCAGGTTTTATATACCTATTTACACTTGATTTCCCATCGTGTTTCATTCTAACGATCTGATTATTTATGAAACATTTTTTTTTTCCTTACTTGAGTTTATGTTTCATCCGATTCATGGCCTGGCACCCATTCAGCTGGCGTCAGATCTCTTCTCAAAACATCGGAATGATAGCATTTAAACCTCTTTCATCAGATCTCCTTTGATCTGGGTGTAACAACAGTTTAAATACCCAGTGAGGCTGGTTCAGCAGTAATGATTTGGTTTAGCATCATATTTTCACTACTTAAATGTTCCCCTTGTGTTGTGATAGTGCATCACTACTAGATTATGCAGTGAATTGCAGAATTAGAGGTCGATTCAGACCTCTGTCATTGGTCACTCACTCTCAATACCATCACCTTTGGCAGAGACAATTGCAGAAATTACATGCATAGAGAGCATCTCATTGCTACCATAAGCAAATTTGTTGGTTGCTTGAATTACAGAAACCAGGCTCCGATAGTTGTGTCGCAAATTTTTTTTTTCTTTCTTGTGTGTCATTTTGTTTTTCCCGAGTATTCATCAGGTATGGTATGCTGTTATATTACCTTTTGTTTGATGGATTGCACTGCTTTACATTAGCCGAAATGAAATCATAAACTGAAAATTTCGAAAAGAAAGTGGGTTCTGGAGCCGTATATTATGACAAGTTGTGGGTTTTTCTTTTCCCCTTTACACTCAGTTATTTAATTAACTATCTCATGTTTTAGTTCATATCAAGATTTAATCATTGTTGTTTCATGGTTTTCATCATTATGCCTGCTATAGGAATAGTTGTTTTGTTCCTTGCTTATTTTATCTGCCATCTATGTTGCTCTTTTATCAGGTTCGATTAGAAGCCCTGGGAATACAGTCCCTATCACGATTGCACCTGAGAAACAAAATCCAAAACAATGTTTCCTTTATTGAGTTGTTGTACTTAGATTTCTCTCTTTTGTGCTTGCGGTAATTCTGTTGTCCATATCATGTTTGGTGAGGTATGTGATTCTGTGAAAATGAAGCATTCTGAACAGGTAGGTAATAGTCTTAAAAATGAGATTTGTCTTAATCTTTAAAAGCCTGTTTGGTGATGTAGATAGCATATTCTTGCACTTTCGTGGAAGCTTCCTATTTCAGATTACCAGAGCCACTCTGCACTAATTTGATTTCCTACATTGTGTAATGTTGCCATTATTTGAGATTCCCGTATCTGTAAAATCCTCTTTTCTCTTGTGCTTCCTTTTGAGAATTTTGGCTGCAACAGTGCTTTTGCTGTCCACGGCAAATTAATTCTTCAAAGATGTAATTTTGTGAAAACAAAGTATCTCGACCAGACAGGTAAGCAGGTCTACCCTGTTCGGCAGATAAAGGGGTCTTTCTATCCAAATTTTGTCCATGGTAGAAGATAAAATGAAAATTAAAGGTGTTTTGGGTGTTCAGGATATGGCTTCAGGTGATGAATCTAAAAAATAAAAGTTGTCAATAAGGGCCTCCAAAGAAATTTTTTAAGGAGGTTCAGTCACGTAGGGCTTTTGATCCTTGAAAAGACATGGTATAACAGGGAAATTGATATTTCCAAGGCCTCTCAAAGCTAACCATCACACCTTTAAAAGGGTGTCAACATGAGTCTGGAGAGAGGCTTAATAAGTGCTCTCGTCAAGCAGTGGACTTACAGGTTCTATGCGATTCCAAATTTTGCATTGTATAATGGGATTAATTCATGCACCTTTTTTTTTTACCCATTTCGTAAATGTTGCCTCATTTGGTTGATGTATGTCTCCAGTTTTGATAGCATGCTCAGCATCATCTGCATATATATACATAATTTTTTTTTCTTTTTTCTTTTTTTTTCTTCTTTCCTTTATATTACGTATCCATTTCTCCCCTGTTATCGACCTCATCATATTTTAGATCCATATTCTGCAGTAAATACCACTCTCATGTATGTCATTAAGCATCACAATATCACCACTGGTGTCATCACCTGTTCAAACACACACACACACACACACACATATACATATATATATATATATATATAATGGTAAAACCCCCATGTCTTCATTTAGTATCCCTGATCCTGATGTCATCAGAAGCATGTTGACTTAACTAGAAACAAGCGCAAGTTGTTGCAGCACATGCTACCATATCTAAAATTTTCCCAGAGTCAAGTCAGTGACCTCTGTAGAGGGTTCTGAAGATGGCGTGCTCTATTGACTGTCATCTGCAAATCAGAGGATCCCTCAGTGTTGCTGCTTACGTGGCCCATGTGTTCTTTTTGTGTCCACTCTTAGTTGGTTAATGTGTGCTTGAGGATAACTTTGGCATAAGCAGGTGTTTATTCTGTTGAGTTTTTGTCTGCAGCTAATGTAGCCAAGAATGTTCAGGGCATTATCGCAACTCTTCTAGAAGAGTATGAGCTTGTGCCTGATATGAATGTGTTGATAGAGATTTTTTTTTTTTTTTGAATTCCAAGACAAGGGAATCAGACTTTGCTTGGATGATATAGAAAGAGTAATTATCAGAAATGTAATGTCTCTAATTCAATACACCAGCTGCGTTTGGTTTCTCAGCTGAGCTTGACTTCCAACTGTCTTGGGCCTTAGCATCACACTAATACAACATCCATGCCTCTTGTGACCTTACTCTTTTTTTTTTTTTTACAGAGGGCCATCTGGATCATCATATCCGCAGTGAGAGATTTCAAGGTTGAACATTCCATACTTAATCACTGAGTTGACAGGTAGGTACCATTCCCAGATTGTCAAATAGTCTGGGGTTTATGATAGATAGTCCCTTTGATGGGTACTGCCATCAATGAGTATTAGTCACCATTATCCTCCAATTTCTGCAACATCAGCTTTTGTTTTCACTTTTCAGCATCATACCTTATTAGTATATACCCATGCATTTCTCAATAAAGGTTATTTGCTTCATGTGCATCAGCCCCTTCACCTGTCACCCATTTCCATACCTTTCCAGTTCAATCTTTGCACCATATCTTGCATTGTCTACCTGTGCAGGAACTGATAAGTTACTATGTTTACAAGAATTGATTCAACGTTACTCATGCATCTCATCTATTATATATTGATAATGTTCGCATATAAGCATAGATATTATGTACTTGTAAACACCCCAAATTTTCATCCTCATCCAGTGTTTATATATCATTGCATGCAATCGGCATACCATTTCATTGCATTGCATAGCATTGCATGTCATTACATCTCATTTTCGAGATCCAGCACTCCTGTTTTCAAAATATTTAATCCAGATTCGAGTTTTAAAACTTTTCTTTCAAAAATCAATTTTAAAACCAGGGTTTTAATCAACATTTTGTCATTTGCCAACCCCCAGGACCTTATATTTTGAAGTATTTTTCTCAGAAAATAATCTGGATTCATTTTAAACTCAATTTCAATTGATTTCAATGCTTAGATGAGGCTCATTTAGGTGGTGTCGCTTCTGAATTTCTTTATTTATCAAAAATCTTAAAATTTCAGAGTCCTAGTTGGATCAGGACTCTGCATTTTCATCTTTTTGAACCTTTTTAAAACACTATCCTGATTTTAAACCAGTTGTGGTCATATCCTTGCCCATTCTCGTCATTTTTGTCCAAAATTTCATATTCTCAGTCCAATCAGGACTCTTTTTCCAGAATCCTAGTTGGATCAGGACTTTTTTTTCAGAGTCCCAGTCTGATCAGAACTCTACTTTTTACTACCTTTTCTACCTATTTTGGAGAAAACCTTTCAAAATCTTCCGTTTTGGCCAAAATCCTAGAGTCCTAGTTGGATTAGGACTCTTCTTCAAGAATCCCAGTTGGATTAGGACTCTGTCTTTTGTCACTATTTTTACCTGTTTTTAACCAAATCCTTCAAAATGAGTCAAAACTCAGAGTTTCAGTCAAACAAGACTCTGTTCAGAGAGTCCTAGTTGGATTAGGGCTCTCATTCTTATTTCAATTTTGAGAGAATCTTTCAAAAATCTTTTCATCTATCAAAGCTATTACACTTTTATCAAAGAATTTCAAAATTCTGGGATTTTATCCTAGAGTCCTGATAGAATCAAGACTCTGCCCAAGAGTCCTGGTCAAATCAGGACTCTATCTAAAGTTGGTTTTCACACATCATTTTCACTGGTTTTCAAAAACTTTGTTTAAATTTCATCATTTACTTATCAGAAAACCAAAAAAATTTAGATTCCTAGTCGAATCAGAACTCTTTCTCAGAGTCCTAATCAGATCAGGACTCTGAACCAAAACTTCAATTTTATCCTATTTTTAATTGTTTTTCAAAATTCTCTCATTTGTTTTCGCAGAAAATCCAAAAATCTGAGAGTCCTAGTTCAATTAGGACTCTATCCTCAGAGTCTCAGTTGAATCAGAACTCTGTTTTATTTCAATATTTGTTATTGTTTTCACAAGTTCATTCGTCTGTTTTTCAGAAAATACTAAAAAAAATCTAGAGTTTTAGTCCGATCAGGACTTTGTCCCAGAGTCCTAATCCTGTCAGGAGTCTGTTCTAAAGTTTGTTTTTACTTCCATTTTTATTTCTTTTCATTTGTTTTTCAAAAATTAGGTCATTTTGTAGAGTCCCAGTTGATTTAGAACTCTATTTCAGAGTTTCAGTTGAGTTTGGACTCTAACCCTGACTGCATTTTCTGCCTTATTTTACCATTTTTTGATAAAATCTTTCAAAAAACTCCTTCATTTAGCTTTTAAAATCCAAAATCTCAGAGTCCTAATTGGTTCAGGACTCTGGTCCAGAGTTCCAGTTTGCTTAGAACTCTATTTTCAAAACTTTGAATTTCAACTGTGATTTTAACCCCTTTTCAAAATCATTTTCAGTCTTTGTTTCGAGTTTTTCAAAACTTCGATGTGGAACCCACTCAGTTGGCACCATATTCAGAGGAGTTCTGACTCAGTCAAGACTCTGTACCATTTCAAAACTTTCAATCTCAAAGTCTACTTTTGAAAATCTTTTGAAAGACCTCTCATTTTCAAGTTTTAAAATCATTTTTGAAAATTCAAGTGGGGCCCACTCGGGGTGGCGTCACATTTGAAGAAGTCAAGGTTAAACTAGGGTTAGTCAATGTCCTAGTTAGATTAGAGGTTTAGAAGAGTCAAAATCAATTTTAAAAATCCATTTTATTTAAGTTTTAAACCATTGGTTTTTAAAGGTTTTAAATTCAAGTTTTAAAAAACCAAATGTGGGTCCACACTAGGTGGCACCACATTTGGACTTTCTAGGGTTTAATTAGGTGTTAATTAGGGATTATTAGAGTCCATTTAGGTTTGAATTCTCTAGGAAAATTGTTGCTCTTAGTGGATTTATTAGAAAGAGTCCTGAAAAAAAGAAAAATCTCTTAATTAACCCTAATTAAGTGACTTTTTGAAAACCTATAAAAGCGGGACTTCAAGAGGTCAAAAGAGCTCTTTTTCTCTCCCAGTTTCGTGGCCTCTCTCTCCTCTCCAGCCCTCCTCTCCTTCATCCATTGTTGCAGCCCCAAGATAAGGTTTTATTTAATTTATTTTATTATTTTCATCATTTTTATTACTTTATTTCATTAAAATAACCATTATCGCTTCTTTTAGCATGTTTTTTCTTTTCTTTTATTTTAAAAAAATCATGTGAGGACCTCAAGATGATGTTAAGCTGATGTTTGATGGTGCCTTACATGTTTTGATTCATTAACAATGTTTTATTTTTTTATTTATTATGCTAAACGCCCGAAAAAGATTACGATTCACCCGTTTAATAGGTCAAATCCACCTTTTAATGGGTAAATCAAAATCTAACCATGGATTCTCTGTGTTTTATTTATTGTTTTTAGCATATTAATGTTTATTACATGTGTTTCATCATTAAAATCAATTTTTTTTTCTGTTTAGATAAATTTTATGGTTTTTCATGATTAAATCATATTTTTCTTTGTGTTTCTTAGATTTCTGTAGATTTTAATTTCAGATCAGTAAAAAGTATGTTAGTTTATATTGAAATACTGGTTAGAAATTACTAATTTTTTTTATATATGATACACGGATATGTCAGTAAACAACTATAAAAAATTCAGATGTTTTGGAATTCGAGAACCCTGTTAATAAAATACAAAGTCAAATCGGGATTTCTGTTGATTAAAATCATTGTTTAATTTTAAGCATAACTTGCAGATGTGTTATTTGTCTCATCCGATATCCAATTCAAGATCCGTAAAATGCAGTAGCTTTGTGTTAATGCATGCTATTTACTATAAAAATTTTATAATTTTTTATTTCTGTTTGGTATTTTTCCTCTGTCAGAAAGTCGGGTCCATCTTTTAAAACTCGTTATGATTTATAAAAACCCTAATCCGACTTGTATTCATCATAGATCTCAAACTGTAGATCTGATTCATGATATGTGAAAAAAAAAGTTCATTATTTTTCTGTCTACTGTTTATTTACGAAATTTCAGAAATTTTTGATGAAAACTGCTATTTATTTCTGTATTTATCACCGGAAGTACCAGCTCTAAGCAATTTTATATTCATTAAATTTTAGTCCAGATTTCCGAAAGGGTTTCTCCCTCATCGGAGATGATTTTTCCTATCTGTAAAAAAATGATTCTTTGTTTTTTGTCTAGTTTGTCTCTGTAAAATTTCAAAAATTTCTATGGTAGATTGGCCCCTGATTCGGGTCTGAAACTGGTATGTGACAATGGCCAAAAATAACATATTTTAGGGTTTTAATACAATTTTTGAATTGGAATAATGTCAAAAATATATTTTTATGATTTTAATCTGGTTTTAGAGTGATAACAAGTGCAGGTGTCGATTTTATCAAATTTTAAATTCATTTGATGCTTGAATCAATCAAATTACAAAACAGGGTGCCTGCAGGATCCCAAAACACTGTCAAAATCGTGATTTTCATGATATTTCTTGATTTTCGTGTATAAGTTCATGTTTTTAGGATTTATTCATGTTTAGAATCATATTAGGGTGCTTCATGGTTGATTTTGTATTTATTTAAACCATAAACCCAAAGTTTTTACCAAAATTTATTTCTGAAAACCCTGATTTCAAGGCCATAGTCTTGCTATCAGGGACATTTTGGTCATTTGACCTAAATTTCGAAATTCTAAACCCTAATTTTCATGTCTTTAATCATGTCATATCATATTTGGTTTAATTTATCCTCATTTGAATTTCAAAAGTTGTATTTTACAAAATATCTTTCTGAAAACCCTAATTTCAAGGCCATAGTCATGTTTTCAGGGGTATTTTTGTCTCTTTTTCTCAAATTTCAAATTTCAAAGTTATTTATCTTTATTATTTATTCAATTTGATTTCATATTTCATTATGTTTATTTCAGAGAATCATGGAAAAAGGCTTATATCTAGCAAAATTCAGTAATTTCTAGATATTACTGGATAAATCTAGAAAAGCCAACATATATTCACTAACAAGTTTTCTAGTTTTGTAGGGATATTTAAGACTTTATTTTTTTGTATTTAAATTCAATTAGTGATGTAAATTAAATGTAAACTTTGGAATAAGAATTTCAATTCCTGCTTAGATTAGGATTTGCATTGCATATAGTTTGAACTGTGATATATAATTGTTATGCTTGTCATTCATATGCATATTTTTATAAATCCACCATGGTCTACACGAATAACACGTGCACTAGCTCTTAGAGAGTTGACAAACTCGGTGGAATTCGTATTTATGACCATAGTCAGAATACGAATGAGACCCAAATTTGTGATCTTCGTATTAGCGGCATTCAGCCTACACTCTTAGGCTAACTTCAATATGAATTGCATTTCTAAAAAATACAAAAGGATTTTCTCAATTCCTCAAAACCATGTCTTTCAAATCCATATTCATTCATTTCATTCATTTGCAAATTCCAATTTCAATTCAGAGAAATCGATTTTCTCAAAATTTTCTAAGTCTTACTTAGAAATCGATTTTCTAAAAAACATTGAGTTTTCAAAGGATATTTCAACTATTTCCCAAGTTCAAAATTCAATTTTTCAAGTTATATACTCAATTTCAAAGATTGAATTCAGAGAAATCAGGTTTTTTTAAAGTTATTTCAAATTTTTCAGAAATCGATTTTCCTAAAACACTTGAATTCTTCAGAAATCGATTTTCACTTTCCTCAAAAATATTCTCTCACTAAGCTCATGATTTTCCAAGTGCTATCTTTTCCAAGAATCTCCAAATATTTTCCAATATTCAAAGCAAACATCATGTTTTCAAATATGCATTTTCAGAAATTCATAGCACATGCCTGATTCTTTGTGCATTTAGAAAATAGAACACGATTTAGACAAGTTGAGCAAAGCTAAGCACACTTTTGATCATTGGTTTAATTACCCCTGCTAAAGGCTCCAGGAACAGTTAAACCTCGTACTGACAAGAAAGTCACATTCTTTGGAATTATCCTACATTTAAAACGGAGGCGAGTTATTTTCAAAATCTTTTTCAAAGGTCAGTTTGACTTGCAAAAGTAAAAATTTGCGATGATAATAGGTTTGGTGACCGAGATGGGACCTGTCTTCGCCTGCTCAATTATGTGCTTAACTTAGTTCAAATTGTCAAAATCGTGTTCCATAGAATGTCAACTTTTATTTCATGATATCATGTGAACCTAGGAGCCTAGACTTGAACCCAGCTGACATGGATTGCATGTAGACTAGGCATGGTTTGGTAGGACCATATTGAGGAGAATTATTCATGCTCACATAGACTTAGGTCTAATACAACCCTCCTCAATCTAGGTTTGATTGAAAACAATGTTTGCTTCTTCAAATATTTCAAAATCTCTATCTCTTTAGGTTTTAGAGCCTTTTGATTTTCTTGCATGTGCTCATGTTTTCAAAAACCACCCCACCTATCTTTACCCAGTCTTCACGTTGCTGGGCTTTCTTTCAGAACCATAGTTCGGGACAAAGCCTCACAACTGGGCCACTTATTTGGGCTAACGCCCCCTTGCCACGTACCAAGGGCCATAGTCCAACGTATATCGGCAGGCGCTCAAGGATGTTAGAAAACTTGAACCTAGAACCAGAGAAATTGATTTTATGCCACATACATCGAGCCTCGGCTCGAGTATATAGGCATAGTATGATTGGACACAGATGATCTGAACCTTAGAGTTAGGATTAAGGTCCTACAGTTATTTCAAAACTTGTGCATCTAGAGTCAGTTTTTAGGGAATATTGTATGTGGATACTTGTTTGTACATGATGCGATTGAATGTCAGTTTCTTTTATTACATTTTTCCATAAGTTTTCTAAAATACTGGACGATTTTCAGAAATCTTCAATTTTTCCATCTGTTTCCATATACTGTCTAAAATTCTTGTTTTATTTAAACCCTGGACAATTTTTCAAATCCTCCTTTATTTTTCTTCAAAACTCCAAGTGATTTTCCATCCTTTCGTTCTTCTGGATCTCAAATTTTCTGCTTCATTTTTATTCTGCCTGCATCTTTTTTTAAAAATCCTTGTGTTTTCCCAGGTCTTATTCCAATTCTCCATGTTTTTCAGTCTGATGGCATCCAGTCAACTTGATTCAGTCTTTCTTGTGGGTAACATCTCCTACGAGGTGCGACAAAATCTTTCTGAACATCGAGTCCTCAGCACCAGATCCTTCATTCCTCAGTGGTATTATTCATGGCTCAAGAACTTTTTTCGTATGTTTCCGGACCATTTGGACAATTGTGGATTGAAACTGGCATCCACAGTAGGAAAACAGACAGTTAACGATAATTTGATCCACGCACTGGCAGAGCGGTGGAACCCGAGTACTAGTACCTTATGGTTCCCATGGGGGGAAATGACTCTGTTGATGGACAAATTCTCAAAGATTATGGGATTACCTGTACCAGTGGGTTAGCCTGGAGACCCATTGGAGAAGCAATTTTTGATCAATGTCAAGGGTCTGGATCCCCGAGACGCTTTAGCTCGCATGACAGGACGCAAGTCTTGGCCATTGATCGAGGAGAATGGAAAAGAATATGTGAACCTGCTCGAAATCTACAGACAGTATGGGGCATTTGTGGAAGTCAATTCCTTATCTCGAACAACTCAAGAAAGAGTCCAGCATGCGATGGTATTATGCACTGTGGGATTGGCTCTCTTTCCAGATGAACGAAATTACATGGATATCAGGATAGTTCAACTTCTGCGAAGGTGGGGAAGTCGAGAGACCAGTCGCCTCTCCATAGCCATGGCCGCGCTCGCTTTTCTATACCGAGGGTTGACCCGTTTCACACTCAGAGAATCAATTCTAGTTGAAGGGTGCACTTATGCATTGCAATCTTGGTTCCTCTGACATGTGCCAGCCCGAGCCAGTTCATTCAGATACAATGGTGAAAAGCTTCTGCCAGTTGCGCGATACCGGTTTTTAATCGACAACCTTCAAGAAGAAGAAGTCGTATGGGACTACTTTGATCATCAAAAATCACCTCCCAGATATACTTATGCATACGGCAAGCGGTTCAGGCTACTTGGTCCATTCTTCTGCGCATACTACCATCCAGAGCGGTGTGTCAGGCAGTTCTCTCAGAGACAGAAGCGCATAGAAATTCGTCTACTATCAGGGATCTTGCCAGAGTTCGATCTCACATCAGATCAGTGGTCCGGAGCATACCATTCTGCCAAACATGGCTGAGATTCTTTTGTTACTCTCACTATTTTTCCTGGTCCTCGAGTGTCCTTTGATTATCAGGAGTGGTAGAAAATTGTCTGTCCCCCTCCCCTTTGTCAAGTATATTATTAATAAAATCATGTCTTTTTCCTTCAATAAAATTCTTTTAATTTTCATCCTATCTTGGTTTGACGACTTCGCCTAGGTAACAAGGCATATTTCCAGTTGTTTATTTTGCAAAGAATAACAGCACAATTGTCGTGACTCCAACGACGACTCAGTTCCTAGTAATGGGACATCCTTCCAATTGTCTAACAGATATTCAACAAATATTTCTTATTCAAAAAATCATTTTCAGCAGTTAACCCTCAGTTTTGCCTTGCAGAGAGCACTTACATCCTTACATGGTTCAGACGAGGTCCGGAAAGAAAATCGCGTCAGTTCAGCTTATCAGTTCTCCATCAACTTCAGTACAAGAAATGACCTCTTCACAATCTGCCAAAAACGGAAGCCAGCAAGCTAATGATGACTTCGATCCTCAGATGTATTCGTTGTTCCAAAGAATGCTGAGCAAATTATTGTCTGAGGAAACATGGGCCAGTTCAGGAAAAGCCCACAATAGGAAAAAGATCAAGGGTCGAACAACGAAGAAGAATAATGTCTTCCCAATCAATAAGGAGATTAGTCATCAATTCGTCAATCACATCAAAACCTGCAAAGATTTATCGGGTCAAGACAAGAGCGGAAGACAGTAAGGACACAAAGCAGCCAGAAGAAATGGCAGAATTTGATTCAGCGCTTCCAGGGTTGCCAGAATTTGCAGCAATTCAGAAACAAGATGAGCCATTGACCCTAGTTCAGGATCCAATCGAAGACATCAATATTGGTTCAGAGGACAATCATAAAATTCTCAAGATCGGTACCAGCCTAAGCACAGATGAGAAAGAAAAGCTCATCAATTTTCTTAAGCAATATCAAGAAGTGTTTGTATGGACTTATGAGGATATGCCAGGGTTAGATCCTAAATTGGTGGAACATCGCCTCTTTTTGAAGCCTGATGCGAAACCAGTTAAGGAAGATGGAGCCTCAAATCGAGCAGCAGGTCAAGGAAGGACTGGAGGATTTGCTTAAAGCAGAATTCATTCGAGCAATAGATTATCCAGATTGGTTGGCAAATATCGTAGCAGTTCCCAAGAAGAATGGTAAAGTTCAAATCTGTATCGACTTTCGTGATCTCAATAAGGCTACTCCAAAGGATGACTATCCGCTACCAAATATTGATCTCTTGGTCGATAGTACGACCGGTCATTGTTCTCATCGCAAAATTTTTAACTTTTGCAAATCAAACTGACCTTTGAAAAAGATTTTAAAAATAACTCGCCTCCGTTTAAAAATGCGGGAAAATTCCGTAGAATGGGACTCGTCTGTCGGTACGAGGTTCAACCGTTCCTGCCACCTTTAACAGGGGTAATTGAACCAAGGATCAATCTTATGCTATACTGTATTCAACTTGTCTAAATCATATTCTAATTTCTAAATGCACATAGAATCAAGCATGTGCTATGAATTTTCAGAAAATGCACATTTTGAAAACATGATGTTTGCTTTGAATGATTGAAATATTTAGAAAATGTAAATCTTGGAAATGATATCACCTGAGAAATCGTGAAATGGGATTTGAAATATACTTCTGAGAGAAATAAAAATCGATTTTGAGAAATCCTTGACATTTAGTGAAAATCGATTCTGAGAGACTTGGTTTTATCTGAATTCAAACTTGGAAATCGAAATTCTGACTTAGAAAATTTGAATTTGGAACTTGGGAAATACTTGAAATATTCTTTGAAATTCAATGCTTTTGGGAAAATCGATTTTGCTATAAGACTTAGGAGATTTTGAGGAATTCAATTTCCCTTGACTTTAGAATTTGAATTGGATTTGGCAAATGCATGAAATGAATGAATATGGAGTTGAGGAATTGAGAAATACTTTTTTTTTTGTATTTTTGAGAAATGCAGTGCATTTTGAAGTTAGCCTAAGAGTGTAGGCTGAATGTGGCTAATGTGAAGATCATAAATCTGGGTATCATTCATATTCTGACTATGGCCATAAATACGAATTCCACCAAGTTTATAAACTTCATAAAAGCTAGTGCATGTGCCATTCGTGTAGACCATAGTGAGTTTGAATATGCATGAATCATCATCCATCACACATTAACATTATTAAAAAAAATAAACTATATGCAATGCTGCCTAAGCTAAGCAGGAAATGTAAATTCTTATTCCAAAGTTTAATTACAAGTTACATCACTATTGAAATTTAAATACATGAAAAATAAAGTCTTCAATGTACCTGCAAAACTAGAAAACTTGGTTAATGAAAATATGTTGGCTTTTCTAGATTTATCCAACAATATCAGGAAATTGTTGGATTTTACTAGATATAAGCCTTTTCCTTGATTCTCTTAAATAAAAATGATAAAGTATGAAATAAAATTGAATAAATATGAAAGAGAAGATATGAAATTTCGAAATTGGGGTCAAAATGACCAAAATACCTCTCATAACAAGACTATGGCCTTGAAATTAGGGTTTTTAGAAAGATATTTTGATAAAATGCAAGTTTTGAAATTTGAATGGAATAAACTCAAACCAAATATGCTATGACATGATGAAATTAGGGTTAGGGATTTCGAAATTTAGGTCAAATGACCAAATTGCCCCTGATAGCAAGACTATGGCCTTGAAATCAGGGTTTTTAGAAATAGATTTTGGTAAAAACTTAGGTTTTATGCACTAAATGAAATCAAATGAGCACAAAATTAAACCTAAAGCATTCTAATATGATTATGAACATGATTAAACCCTAAAAATATATGCTTATGCACGAAAATCCAATAATATCACAAAAACTGTGATTTTAGCAGTGTTTTTGGATCTTTCAGGAACCCGGTTTTGCAATTTGCTTAATTCAGCCATCAAATGGATTCCAAAATCCATAAAAATTGGTACCTGCACTTTTTATAACCCTAATGTCGAATTGGAATTATAAAAATAATTTTTTGACATTAAATTAATCCGAAAATTGCATTAAACCCTAAAATATGCTATTTTTGACCTAATTCACCAACCAGTCTCAATCCAAGACCTGAACCAGGGGTCAAATCTCCATGGAAATTTATGAAATTTTACAAAGACTAACTAAGAATAAATACAGAGATTTCTCAATTTAAATATCGGAAAAATCATCTCCGGTTAGGGAGAAACCCTTCCGGCAATCTGAACTAAAATATATCACTCTTAACAGGGATTAAAACAGTTATTCCAGATTGAAAATACAGACATAAATAGCAATCCTAAACAAAAAACTCTGAAATTTTAGTGGTGAATAGTAGACAGAAAATAACAATACTCACTTTTTACAGATCATGAATCGGATCTGTGGTTTGGGATTTATGACTAACACAAGTCTGATTAGGGTTTTGGTAAACCCTAACGAGTTTTAAATTTAAAAACAGATTCTCTAAAAGGGGAAAAATACTAAACAGTGATAAAAAAAATCTGAAAATTTTACAGCAGACAGATCTACTCAATGTGAATCCATATCACTTTACAGATCTAAAATCGGATATAAGATGAGAGAAATATCATAACAGCAAGTTACCTTCTTGATTTTAACCACGATTTTAAAGCTTTAAAAACCCGATTTGATGTCTGATTTTTTTGACAGGGTTCCTGAGATCCAAAACCTCTGATTTTTCTACAGTAACTCAATAACTCATGCATGCATCACATATAAAAAAATCAGAAATAAACAATGAGAACTTCAACCCCAAATAACATTATCTTTACTGTTCTAAACCTAGAACACGCAGAAATTTAAGAAACTTGAAAAACCATGCATTAACTAATGTAAATCAATAAAATAAACCATAAAACAGTAAATAAAACTTATTTCTATGCTATAGAACGTAAAACAAACATGAATAAACCATGAAAATAAAATAAAAACAGGGAATCAATGGCTGGAATTTGATATCACCTTTAAAACATAGATTTAACCCATTAAAAAGGGTAAATCATATATTTTATTGGTTAATAATGTAAAGAATCATATTAAAATCAATTCTAATGGATTAAAATCCCTGTAAATCACCCAAAACAGGGTTAGATCACCTTCTTGGATCGTTCTTGCTGATTCTTGATGGTTCTTGAGGTTGAATCCATGGTTTAATCCATGAAGGTGATGGTGCCAATGGCTAAATCATGCTTAAAACAATGAAAATATTAAATAAAAACTAAAAATTAAAGAAAATAATTACCTTGAGGTTGCTGCAATGGAGGAAGGGCTGGAGAGGAGAGAGAAGCTCCAAGATTTGAAGGTAAGTGAATAATGAAAATCGTCCCCCCTATAGCCTCTTTTTATAATAAATTTTTAGGTTAAAAATCAACAATTTTGAAAACTTTGGACTCCCTAAGGGGGGGCGATTTTTGGGTGGAGTTACCTATATGCCCTTGACCTAAATTATCTTAATTAATCCCTAATTAACCCCTAACTAAACCTAAGAATCCCCCAAATGTGGCGCCACTTGGCATTTTCTCACATTGGGTTTTTAAAGTTTTAACTAAAACTTTTAAAAACAACAATTTAAAAACCAAACTTTAAAAAATGAGTTTTCAAAATAGATATTGACTCTTCTAAACTTCTAAAACTAACCAAGACACTGACTAAGCCTAAGCTAACCCTGACTTTCTCAAATGTGGCGCCACCCCGAGTGGGCCCTACTTGATTTTTTCCAAAAAAGTGATTTTAAAACTTGAAATTGAAGGTGTTTTCAAAAGGATTTTCAAAAGCAATTTTAAAATTAGAATTTTTGAAATGGCATAGGGTTCTAACTGAATTAGAATCCCTCTGGATATGGTGCCAACTGAGTGGGCCCACATCGAGTTTTAGAAATTTTGAAATAAACACTGAAAATGGCTTTGAAAAGGGGTTAAAATCGATATTTGAAATTCAAGATCTTTGAAAATAGGGTCTCAAGCGAACTGGAACTCCGAGTTAGAGTCCTGAACTCTTAGGACTCTGAGATTTTAGATTTTAAAAGCCAAATAAAAGAATTTTCCAAAAGATTTTATCAAGAAATGATGAAATAAGTCAGAAAACACAGTCAGGGTTAGACTCCTAACTCGACCGAACTCTAAAATAGAACCCTGAACTAACTGGACTCTGTAAAATGACCTAAATTTCGAGAACAAACGGAAAAGATTGAAAATGGAAGTAAAACAGACTTCAAAACAGACTCCTGACCGGATCAGGACTCTGAGACAGAGTCCTGATCGGACTGAAACTTTCAGAATTTTGAGAAATTTGATGAATAGAGGAATTCAGAAGCGACACCACCTCAATGGGTCTCATCTGTGAATTAAAATCGATTAAAATTTGAATTTGAAATGAATTCAGATTGTTTCCTTGAGAAAATATTTTGAAATATAAAGTCCTGGGGTTGGAAAATGACAGAGTGTTGAATAAAAACCCAGGTTTTGAAATTGATTTTGAAATAAAAGCTTTAAAATTCAAATCTGGATTGAATGTTTTGAAAACAGGAGTGCTGGATCTCGAGAATGAGATGTAATGGCATGCAATGCTATGCAATGCGATGAAATGATATGCCGAATGCATGCAATGATATGCAATGACACATGAAATGGACAAACACTGGATGAGGGTGAAAATTTGGGGTGTTTACAGATGCCCCTCTTTGCTGCTAAGCCGGTTGAAAGTCGAGCTTAGTGGCAAAGAAAACATACCAAATTTGAACCATAAAAATGCCCCAGTTAGATGAATCTGACTGGGTATGAAAGAATTAGTTCAAGTGATGATGGTAGATATGAAATGGAGAATAAGGAAAAAATTTTATTTCAAAATGAAGTGAGATTCAGGTTTTGCCCTTAACCTGGATGGGACGGAAAATACCTCGTATGGAACGAAGCTCAGGTTTAACCCTTAACCTGACCGGGTTGAAAATGGAATACCTCATCAAAGGAGGCCCAGGTTTATACCCTTAACCTGATTGGGTGGAAAATGGAATACCTCATCAAAGGAGGCTCAGGTTTGTACCCTTAACCTGATTGGGCAGAAAATGAAATACCTCATCAAAGGAGGCTCAGGATTGTACCCTTAACCTGATTGGGCAGAAAATGGAATACCTCATCAAAGGAGGCTCAGGTTTGTACCCTTAACCTGATTGGGCAGAAAATGGAATACCTCATCAAAGGAGGCCCAGGTTTGTACCCTTAACCTGATTGGGCAGAAAATGGAATACCTCATCAAAGGAGGCTCAGGTTTGTACCCTTAACCTGATTGGGCAGAAAATGGAATACCTCATCAAAGGAGGCTCAGGTTTGTACCCTTAACCTGATTGGGCAGAAAATGGAATACCTCATCAAAGGAGGCTCAGGTTTGTACCCTTAACCTGATTGGGCAGAAAATGGAATACCTCATCAAAGGAGGCTCAGGTTTGTACCCTTAACCTGATTGGGCAGAAAATGGAATACCTCATCAAAGGAGGCTCAGGTTTGTACCCTTAACCTGATTGGGCAGAAAATGGACGGAATCCTCGAAAGAAGAGACCGTGATGAAACCTTCGGATTTCCGCACAATGAATCCAATAAAGGTTTTGCAAAAGAAAGGAAATTGGGGTCCCTAAAGCTTGAAAAGAGATTGATTTTGGGCGTCTCATTGCTGAGACTAAATAGCTTTTGAAATTGCCTTTTGTTGAAATTGGTGGCTTAACCTCAAGCCGAAATTGGACTGTCTATGGTGGGACAGTGGGGACACAGGGAAGTGTGCGAATCTGAGAGCCCGTGCGCTCAGATTATACCAAAGAAGGGAAGGAACCTTGAAAACTCCCGTAATCAAGTCCTAAAAGGGATAACAACTGATGTCAGGATGCACCAAAGATGAACCTCAAGCTCTCGCTTCACGCCAGGATAGCCAGAAAATATTGTCAAATTGTTGAAAATTGTTGTTGATTCAAAATAATTGAAAATGATGCACATTGTTTTGAAAGTATTCCCTCTTTTCTACCTGAAATATTACCTCCGACTGGGCTTAACTCCGTAGAATCAAGATTCAAATTCAAATTGCTTGCGATTGGCTTTCTTTCAAGGAAGCTATCAATTTACTTGATATGGACAGGAAAGAAAGTATTTTTGATATTGCGAGAGCTATTGGTGAAAGAACATTGATAAAAGAATTTTACAAAATTAAAGAAGATTCTTGATAGATTTGGAAGTCTGATATCCTGGGATTCTTTTCTCATGATGATCTTTCTGCACTCTCTTTTTAGCAGATTGGAGCTCTCTTGGATTTTTTTGGGAATTTACATCATCCTTCATTTTGGAGATGTCCTGACTTTTCTCTCTTTTTTTTTTCTTAGGAAGGGTACGTCACAAACTCCTTCATCTCAGAGATGTTCCGATCCTTCTTTTCTCTCAGGGGTTATCATGATGATTATTGGCTCTTTGGTTGAGAATCTCTTGATGATAGCATAAATTAAATATCTTTTAGGGTTTGTCGGTAGGCTCATCACACTCGCCTTCATCTCGACGGTGATCTGAACTTTCCCTGGAAGGATCCGTCACAAACTCCGTCATCTAGGAGATGATCCAAATCTTCTTTGGCCCCGGGGGTCGACTCGCTTAATTCGCCTTCATCTTGACGACAATTGAGAGATCCCTTTTGCAGATATTTAATTGCAGCTTAGGTGATTGAGGAGATATGGAGATTGAGCGGATTTTTCTGTATCACCCAGGATATTTCGACTACTTTATTTTTCAAGAATGGTCTTTAAAAATGTGCCATTGACTGCGATCAATATCAATCACTCATGGCTTTGCAACAACATTGAATTCTCTTTGCTGGCCATATCGAGGATTTATTCTTCATCCTTTTGGTTGGCCAATAGAAAGATTTTGAATTTTGAATCCTTTTTCGTGAAAGCATTGCCCTTTCGGAAGTAATAGTGGAGGTATTCTGAAGTAATAATTTTGTGCAATAAAGATTTTTGAAATCAACAAATATTTAATGACAAATTGGCAAAATTTTCTTGAAATCCTTTGTGAAAGCGAGCATTTGAAGCACAACGCAACACATCCATGACAAAAATTCTCTTCTCCTTTCCCCAAAGGAGAAGATTCAGAAATTAGAATTGGGAATTACTCCTCTCTTCCCTGAAGAGGAGGTGTTTGCAAAACGAACTTTCGAAGAGAAATTAAGCTTTCGTCAAAACTTCCTAACATTAGGCTTCTCTTATGGAAAGGGGGCCGGAATTGGTGAGGTTGGTAAATTGGTCATGAAGGAACGAGTTCATCACACTCTCCCTGAAAAGAGGGTCCTTCATGATGAAATGGCCTAGTCTGAAATTATGGGGGCCACAAGGAAAGCAAGTCTTCGTCGAGTCTCTCCCTATAAAAAGGGTTCCTTGTGTGAAATTTGGAATTTTGTTTTGCAAACGGTTCACAAAGACACGAGTCCCTTCAAACTCTCCCTGAAAACGGGCTAAGTGAACGAATTGGATAGCATGCGAAAAGAGCGAGCTCCCTCGAACTCTCCCTATACAAAGGGTCTCTCGCAAGAGAAAATAATTGAAATTGGGTATTGGGTGACTCAAAAGGGTCAAATTTTGGAAATTGGAATTTTGAAATTTGATATTTGAAATTGGAAATTGGAAATTGGAAATTGGAAATTGGAAATTGAAAATTTGGAAATTGATAATTGGAAATTGGAAATTGGAAATTGGAAATTGGAAATTTGGAAATTTGGAAATTGATAATTGGAAATTGGAAATTGGAAATTTGGAAATTGATAATTGGAAATTGGAAATTGGAAATTTGGAAATTGATAATTGGAAATTGGAAATTGGAAATTGGAAATTTGGAAATTGGTGAGTGATCAACACGAGGACTGAACTCAAGAGGTCGACTGACATGACCATTCAGTGGAACACTAACACGAGTGCTCAATTTTGAAAAGATACCGATATGCATACCGGTTTAAAAATGTACCAGTTTGGATACTGGATTTTGGTTCAGTTCTGGTGATTGTCTTTCAATCTTGAATCGTTAGGAATTGTGATGGGATTGATAGTTGAAATCTCAATACTGACCAAGTCGTTATTAATGCGATTGCATGCAAATGAATGCAAATTGATGCACATGAATGCATAAGTGCATGAAATGAGAGATTTGTTTATCATGCCTGCATACAGGGTATTTGTAGATAAAAACAAAATTTTAAAATGCCCCAGTGTAACTGGGAAAAAGAATTTTGATCATTATTGAAGAAAATTTGGAAGAATTACAAAGAATAGGAAATTGTTCAAGTATAGAATTTTTTCAAATGTCGAGCATTGATGGGATCTGGTAATTCTATTCCATCAGCATTGATGAGCCGATATGAATTGCGAGGTAGTGCCTCTTTGACAACATAAGGACCTTCCCAATTTGGCGACCATTTGCCACCTGGGCGATGCCTGAGATAAGCTGTTGATCTGAGCACTAGATCATTGACCCGAAATTTTCTCTCAATGGCAGATTTTGCATATTGTCGGGCTATCCTCTGGCGATAGGATTGAGCATGCTCTGTTGCTCTGAGCCTTCTTTCATCGAGCAAATCAAGTTGTACCAGTCGCTGTTGCTGATACTGATCAAGAGGTAATTCTAGAAGTGATGCAAATTTCAGAGCAGGTTTCTGAACATGTAGAGGCAGCACTACTTCCGTTCCATAGACAAGTTCTGACGGAGTAGCATTCGTTGGAGTTCGAATGGTGGTTCTGTATGCCCATAATGCATCGTGAATCTTTTCATGCCAGTCACGGCCCGTTTCTAAAGTTCGCTCCAGGATTCGAATCAGAATCTTATTGGTGGCCTCTGCCTGACCATTCCCTTGAGGATAATAAGGAGCGGAAAAATGATGATGAATTTTGAACTTTGAGCAGAATGTCCTCATTCTCTCATTCTTGAAATGACTGCCATTATCCGACACAATATCATGCGGTATACCGAAACGGCAAAGGATATTCTTATGGATGAAAGAAACCACGTGCCGACCTTCTACTGTGCGTAGAGTGACTGCTTCTACCCATTTAGTAAAATATTCTGTTGCGGCAAGAAAATATTTATGACCATTGGAGGCTGAAGGAGTGATGGGGCCTACGACATCGAAAGCCCACATGGAAAATGGCCATGGCGAGACGACAGATTGCAAGTATGTCGCTGGCGCATGAATGGAAGGCGCATGCATCTGACATTGAACGCACTTCGTTACAAAACGATAGCAATCTTGTTGCATAGTTCTCCAATAATATCCTGCTCGGATGATTTGTTTCACGAGAGTCTGATAGCCAACATGACCACCGCAAATGCCTTCATGTGCTTCTTGCACAACTTCTTTGGCTTCTTCTTCGTCCAAACATCTGGAATACTCAAAACTGAATCCACGACGATAAAGGACGTCGGCAAGAATAAAATATCGAGCAGACATGCGTTGAATTGCTCGCTGCTCTCTCTTTGATAATTCTGGGGGAAATTCGCCAGTTTTAATGAAATTCTTGATATCATGATACCAAGGCTTCTTCTTCTGCTCAGCCTGGTTTATCTGCTCTATTGGGACGAAAGTGGGTTGATCAAGTCTGCCAATTTCAAATGAGCGACAAGATTCTCCACTCCTGAAAGACATGATGGATCCCAGATTAGCTAAACTGTCTGCAACTTGATTGAAATCTCTCTTGATATGAAAAAGTTGGAATTCTTCGAATTTGTTGGCAAGAGCTGAGACAATCTTCTGGTAAGGAAGTAATTTCTGATCTTTCACTTGCCATTCAGCCAGAACTTGATTGACGATTAACAAAGAATCGTCATAAGCATGCACTCTTTTGACATTGAAGTCCTGTAGAATTTTCAGACCTTGTATCAAAGCTTCATACTCGGCCATATTATGAGTGCACTGAAAATCCAGTTTAAGAGAAAAGGGAATCATCTCCTTCTCTGGTGTAATTAGCAGAATTCTGATTCCTATGCCTGCCATATTCTTGGAACCGTCGAAGAATAAATTCCAAATTGGGGATTGTTGAATATTGCAGATCCGCTCATCGGGGAAATCATGCTCAGCTTTAACATCCTCTGCTAGAGGAAAATCTGCTAATTGGTCTGCAATTGCTTGGCCTTTGATAGATTGCTGAGAGACATATTCTAGGTCGTATTGCATTAATAGGACTTGCCATTTGGCGATTCGTCCGCTGAGAAATGGTTGTTCAAGGACGTACTTGAGAGGATTTAATTTAGATAGAATCTTGACTTCAGACGCCAATAGATAATGTCGCAATTTCTGACACATTCATACCAGAGCTAGGCATGTCTTCTCTATCTGAGAGTATTTCTTCTCATAATCAATAAAGGTCTTGCTCACATAGTAAATGGCATGTTCTATCAAGCTGCCTTCTTCATATTGCGCCAGGAATCCGCCGCAAGCAACTTGATTAACTGAAATGTATAGCAATAGGGGTTTCCCTAATTCTAGCGGCTTTAAAATAGGAGGATTGAGAAGATATTTCTTGATGCGTTCGAACGACTGCTGACACTTTGGTCCCCATTCGAACCTCACTCCTTTTCTGAGCAAATGATTGAAAGGCTCACATCTCATGGCCAAATTAGAAATGAATCGCCGAATGGATTGCATGCGTCCTTGAAGGCTACTCAATTCTTTGAGATTAGTCGGGGGCGGCATGCCAATGATAGCTTTGGCCTTAGCGGGATCCATTTCTATCCCCTTCTTGCTAACCAAGAAGCCTAGCAACTTGCCTGATTCGACTCTAAAAACACATTTTTGTGGATTGAGTCTTAGCTTGTAAAGAATGAGTCGCTTGAAAACTTGATTGAGAGCTTCGATGTGATCTTCCTCTTCTTTGGATTTCACCAGAATATCATCGACATATGCATCCATGATTTTGTGCATCTGATCATGGAATATAACGGCCATAGCGCGTTGATAAGTGGCTCCAGCATTCTTGAGCCCAAAAGGCATGACTGTATAACAGAAAGTGCCCCATGGCGTGGTAAAGGATGTTTTGGATTGGTCACGAGCGGCCAACTTGATTTGATTATATCCGAAGTATCCGTCCATAAAGGAGAACATAGCATGCCCGGCTGTGCTATCGACTAGGAGATCAATGTTTGGGAGTGGATAGTCATCTTTCGGAGTGGCTTTATTGAGATCACGGAAGTCGATACAGATTCACACTTTCCCATTCTTCTTAGGAACTGCTACGATATTCGCCAACCAATCCGGGTAATCAATTGCTCGAATAAATCCTACTTTAAGCAGATCCTCAAGTCCTTCCTTGACCTGTTGCTCGATTCTAGGATCCATTTTTCTCAACTTTTGCTTGACTGGTTTCGCCTCAGGCTTCAAAACGAGGCGATGTTCCACGAATTTCGGATCTAAACCTGGCATATCCTCATAAGTCCATGCGAATACTTGTTCATGCTGCTTGAGGAAATTAGTGAGCCTTTCTTTCTCTCCTGGGCTCAAACCACTGCCAATTTTGAGAATTCTAGGATCGTCTTCTGATCCGATATTGATATCCTTAGTCGGATCTTGAACTAAGGATGATGGCTCATCTTGCTTCTGAACCGATGCAAATTCTGGCAGTTCCTGAAGAGCTGAATCGAACTCTGCGGATTCTTCTGACTGTTTTGCAGTTTGACCACATTCTGCTCTTATTCTGACCTGATGAATTATTGCTGATTTCGAACAAGCTTTTGGATTAAAGATGAGCTTCTTGATAGATTGGGAAGACATTCTGAAAATTGGAGGATAAATTGATTTAGGGAAATTGCTCATCATGAAATAAATTGCTTTTATTGAAAATAATTGGAAAGATAAAAGAGCAAAATGATTTCAATTTTGTGAAGATTTAATATTGAAGAGTAAATAGACAAATGGCACCAAGATAGACAAAGGAAACTTGCCACTTTATTGAAAGATAGAATTAATCAAAATGACAATGATGAGAATGAAATGGGATATCATCCCGTCAAAAGAATATAAAAGGAAAGACAAATAAATTCTTCTAATGCGTTCCCTTAATGAAAACAGTGCCCTTCCGAGATCTTCGGCCATTAAAGCCCAATCCGGCCCTTTTAGGGCAATGCTGAGGAATCACTGGTTCAAGACGACCATCTTCATTTTTGCCTAGGCCTCGAAAAGGCTGGTAGCCGTGCTTCACTAATAAATCAAATCCCTTCTTAGCTTTCATAAATTGGGAGAATAGCGGATGATCCTTAAGTGTGCTGTAATCAATTCGTCCTCCAATCTTGAAGAACTGTGGACCTCCCCATCGGGTCGCAGCCACTGTATGCTCGGGTCGCTCTGTCATCTGCATGATTCCTGAATCCTCTTCGAAGCTGACCTCTTCAATACCCCTAATGCTAGGGATATCAGTAGTGAAAGAGGGCCTGGGAACCATGGGCTGTGCTAGCCTCTGCTCCGGATCTTCGCCTAAGACTGTCGTGATTATACCACCTTTTGACCACTTGATGCACTGATGAAGAGTAGATGGTACTGCGTTTGTGTTGTGGATCCATGGTCTCCCGAGAAGTAGATTATAAGTGGGCGGCACATTGACCACGTGAAAGAGAATTGAATGGACCGAGTAGTCAATGAAGATTTCTAGGAATATTTTTCCTTTCGGTGTTTGGCCATGATTGTCGAACCCATAAATGGTGATTGGATCTGGAATGTATTCTTCTTCTTTTATGCCCAAAGCTTTGGCGGTCATTTCCGGACATATATTGAGGTTGCTGCCTCCATCGATCAGCACATGAGGAACTGTCATCCCTCTGGTTCGAACCACAACATACAAGGCGTTGTTATGGAACACATGAGGCTTAGGGAGATCCTCATCGGAGAAAGTAACTGGAGCATTAGTCATGGCCTGATTGACTATGTGGGCCATGTCTTCCGGAGTTATGCTTGGTTTCACCTTGATTTTCTGCAACAGATTATTTAATACTTGCTGATGTTTAGCGAAAGCTTGGGTTAAGTCCAAAATTGAGACATTGGATAATGCTGTAATAGGCTTTAGAGTGGATGTCTCGCTTTTCTTTGGGGTGGACTTAATGAGATGCTTAGGGAGCCATGGCATACTTCTGGCTACCTCGGGAGATATCCCAGCGGGCTTGTCAGATACTTTCAATTTGCCGAAAGCTGAAATAAGGTCCATCTTCTGGGCCTTGGACCGAGCCTGCTGCAATACCAGGACTTGATGCTGAGCTTGCATGTCATTTTCAGAGCACGGCCTGATATGCTCCTGTGGTTGAAACGACTGTTCGGTAATGACTACTGTAGAATGACGAGGAAATGGCTCTTTTAGAATATCTATATTTTCATCTTCCACACCTTCTACCAGAAGATTTTTATCAATAAGGTCGTGAACAATATTCTTCAGAACGAAGCAATTCTCGGTATTGTGCCCCACTGTTCTGTGGAACTTGCAGAATTGGTCTTTGAATTTTCCCATAGGAACGGGAGGATCGGCCAGCCTTGGCAACTTGACCATCTCCTTGGTCAACATGTACTCGAGCACAGTCTCGAGTGATTGATCTAATGGAGTGAACTTCCTCTCATAGCTCCATCCTTCGTGCTTCACTTTCTCTCGGGGTTTTGGTCCCTGCTCCAGCTGAAGCGGCTTGTTAAATTGCGGGATCGGCTTCCCTTTCTGATCATTCCTGTTTGAACCTCCTGCCCCATAACAGAAGTCTCTATTATGCCCCTTGCGATGATTCCATTTATTATTACTGACAGAATTAGTGAAGTGAGTCTTCTTCTTTGACTCGTTCTGGCCGTTGTTCTTGGTGAAAGTGAAACCTTCATAGAAACCATTCTCCATACTCAATTCGAGCCATTCGGCTCGCTCTGTTAACTCTATAAAGGTTCTGGATGGTGCGGTGGAGATGAGGCCTTTTAGAGGCTGCGAGAAATTGCTTAGAATCAAGGACAAAGCATGCCCTTCTGATATGGGGTCTCTCATCTTGTTGCAAGCTGACCTCCAGCGGTGGATGAAGTCTCTAGCTCTTTCATTTTCTCTTTGTTTCAGGCCACAGAGGTGGCTGAGGGTCGGGAGCGCCTCAGCATTGAACAGAAAGCGCTCAATGAACATATTTACCACCTTATCAAATTCTTTCAGCTCTATGGGGTTGATGTGCTCCGAGTACCATTTAGCTGTCGTTCCCTCCAGACTGCGAGGGAAGCAAAGGAAGAGTGCCCGATTGTCACGCTTGAATCGTGAACATTCAGCGAAAAACATGGCGAGATGAGCCTTAGGGTCGCCAGAACCATCAAACTTGATAAATTTTCTGGGGAGATTATCCAGATCGTCGTCCCCATCTAAACCATCATAGAAGTCTTCGCTGGTGAAGACTTTCTTGCCCTTGTCGCGGGCCTGCAGATCTTTGACCATTTTCATCATATCTTTTAGCTGTGACTGAGTAGGGTCATCAACAGACTGGTTTTTGGATTTGTAAGCCGACCCCTGACCCTAAGTCGACCTTTTGAACTCATATTTATTTTCACATTCCTTGTCAGCATCGTCAGTTGATTCTGACTCATCAGATATTTCCTCGTGACAACTCTGCTTTTTGCTGATCTTCACATTCTTGACGGCATGACCCTTATCTTTCTGTTTGGTCTGAATTTGGTCAGTACTGGCCACAGCTTGCTCTGCCAGCATCTTGGTCATCATTTTTTTGAACATGACGTACATTTGGGGATCGATGCCATCATCCGTCTGCTGACCCTGACTCTGGATGGATCGAGGTGAATCCATCTCTTCTTCTGAAGCTACTGAGTATGCGACGCCTTCAACTGATGTGGTTTTCTTTCTGGATCTTGTATGAACCATTGGATATCACAAATTTTCTCTTGGATATTGCTGATGCTCTCTGCAGGGCAGAACTGATGGTTAGGCTTCTGAAGGAAATTCGGTTTGGAGGAAAAACATTTATTGAGAATTTTGGTAGACAATTGAAATAATATCCCATTACTAGGGATTGAGTCGTCGCTGGGATTACGACAATTGTGTTGCTATTCTTTGCAAGATAAACAACTGAAAATATGCCTTGTTACCTAGGCGAGGTCGTCAAACCAAAGTGAAATGTAAAATAAAGGAATTTTATTGAGGGGAAAAACATGATTTTATCAATAATACACTTGACAGAGAGGAGGGGGACAGACAATTTTCCACCACTCTACAAAATCAGAAGACACACGAGGACCAGGAAAAATAGTAAGACTGACAAAGGAATCCCAGCCATGTCTGGCAGAATGGTATGCTCCGGACCACTGATCTGATGCGAGATCGAATTCTGGCAGAACCCCGGCTAGTGGACGAATCTCTACGCGCTTCTGCCTCTGAGAGAACTGCCTGACACACCGCTCTGGATGATAGTATGCGCAGAAAAACGGGCCAAGTAGTCTGAATCGCTTGCCGTAAGCATAAGTGTATCTGGGAGGTGATTCCTGACGATCGAAGTAGTCCCATACGACTTCTTCCTCCTGAAGGTTGTCGATCAAGAACCGGTATCGCGCAACTGGAAGAAGCTTTTCACCATTGTATCTGAATGAACTGGCTCGGACTGGCACATGCCGGAGGAACCAAGACTGCAAGGCATAGGTGCACCCTTCGACTAGGATCGACTCTCCGAGTGCGAAACGAGTCAACCCTCGGTATAGAAAAGCGAGTGCGGCCATGGCTATTGAGAGGTGGCTGGTCTGTCGACTTCCCCATCTCCTCATAAGCTGAACTATTCTGATATCCATGTAATTCCGTCCATCGGGAAAGAAAGCTAATCCCACCGTGCACAGAACCATCGCGTGCTGAATTCTCTCTCGAGCTGTTCTGGACAGCGAGCTGACTTCCACAAATGTCCCATGCTGTCTGTAGATTTCGAGCAGGTCCACATATTCATTTCCATCTTCTTCAATCAGAGGCCAAGACTTGCGTCCCGTCATGCGAGATAAGGCATCTTTTGGGTCCAGACCCTTGACATTAATCAGAAACTGTTTCTCCAATGGATCTCCGAGCTGACCGGCTGGCTCGGGCAATCCCATAATCTCTGAAAATTCATCCATCAGTACTGTCATCTCGCCCCACGGGAACCAGAAGGTAGAAGTGCTCGGATTCCACTGCTCTGCTAGTGCATGGATCAAGTTGTCGTTGACTGTCTGCTTTCCCACTGCGGACGCCAGTTCCAATCCACACTCGTCCAGATGGTCCGGAAACATACGAGAGAAGTTCTTGAACCATGAATAGTACCACCGGGGAAAGAAGGATCCGGTGCTGAGGACTCGATGTTCGGGAAGACTTTGTCGCACCTCGTAGAAGATGTGACCCTCAGGGAAGACTGAATCAAGCTGACTGGATGCCATCGGACTGGAAGACATAGAAATTGGAATAAAACTTGAGAAAATACAGGAAATTTGAGGAAAATGCAGGCAGGATAAAATGAAGCAGAAATTCGAGATCCAGAAGAAAGTGAGGATGGAAAATCACCTGGAGTTTTGAAGAAAATTAAGGGAAATTTGGAAAATCGTCCAGGGTTTGATGAAATATGAAGAAATAAATGAAAAATGAAGTATTTGAAAAATCGTCCAAGGTTTAAAACATGGACAGTACATGGACATAGATTGGGGAATTTTGAGAAAATTGTCCAGTATTTTTAGAAAATTGGGAAAATATGGAAAATAAAAGGAAATGACTATAACATATTCAATCACATTCTGCACAAACAAGTATGCACATACAACATTCCCTAAAAGCTGACTCTAGATGCATAAATTTTGAAATAGCTGTAGGACCTTAATCCTAACTCTAGGGTTCAGATCAACTGTATCCAATCCAGTTATGCCTATATACTCGAGCCAAGACTCAATGTACGTGGCATAAAATCAATTCCTCCGGTTCTAGGTTCAAGTTTTCCAACATCCTTGAGCACCTGCCGATATACGTTGGACTATGGCCCTTGGTACGTGGCAGGGGGGTTTTCACCCAAATAAGTGGCCCAGTTGTGAGGCTCTGTCCCGAACTATGGTTCTGGAAGAGAGCCCAGCAACGTGAAGACCGGGACAATATAGGTAGGGTGATTTTTTAAAAACATGAGCACATGCAATCAAACAGAAGGCTCTAAGTCCTAAAGAGATAGAATTTTGAAATATTTGAAGAAGCAAACATTGTTTTCATACAATTCCTAAATTGAGGAGTGTTGTATTAGACCTAAGTCTATGTGAGCATGAATAATTCTCCTCAATATGGTCCTACCAAACCATACCTAGTCTATATGCATTCCATGTCAGCTGGGTTCAGGTCTAGGCTCCTAGGTTCACATGATATCATAAAGCAAAGCTGACATTCCATGGAAATCGATTTTGACAATTTGAACTAAGTAGATCATTAGATTGCTCAGGCAAAGACAGGTCCCATCACGGTCGCCAAACCTGTTCTCATCGCAAAAATTTTAACTTTTGCAAATCAAACTGACCTTTGAAAAAGATTTTGAAAATAACTCGCCTCTGTTTAAAAATGCGGGAAAATTCCGTAGAATGGGACTCGCCTGTCGGTACGAGGTTCAACCGTTCCTGCCAACTTTAACAGGGGTAATTGAACCAAGGATCAATCTTATGCTATACTCTATTCAACTTGTCTAAATCATATTCTAATTTCTAAATGCACATAGAATCAGGCATGTGCTATGAATTTTCAGAAAATGCACATTTTGAAAACATGATGTTTGCTTTGAATGATTGAAATATTTAGAAAATGTAAATCTTGGAAATGATATCACCTGAGAAATCGTGAAATGGGATTTGAAATATACTTCTGAGAGAAATAAAAATCGATTTTGAGAAATCCTTGACATTTAGTGAAAATCGATTCTGAGAGACTTGGTTTCTCTGAATTCAAACTTGGAAATCGAAATTCTGACTTAGAAAATTTGAATTTGGAACTTGGGAAATACTTGAAATATTCTTTGAAATTCAATGCTTTTGGGAAAATCGATTTTGCTATAAGACTTAGGAGATTTTAAGGAATTCAATTTCCCTTGACTTTAGAATTTGAATTGGATTTGGCAAATGCATGAAATGAATGAATATGGAGTTGAGGAATTGAGAAATACTTTTTTTTTTGTATTTTTGAGAAATGCAGTGCATTTTGAAGTTAGCCTAAGAGTGTAGGCTGAATGTGGCTAATGTGAAGATCATAAATCTGGGTATCATTCATATTCTGACTATGGCCATAAATACGAATTCCACCAAGTTTATAAACTTCATAAAAGCTAGTGCATGTGCCATTCGTGTAGACCATAGTGAGTTTGAATATGCATGAATCATCATCCATCACACATTAACATTATTAAAAAAAATAAACTATATGCAATGCTGCCTAAGCTAAGCAGGAAATGTAAATTCTTATTCCAAAGTTTAATTACAAGTTACATCACTATTGAAATTTAAATACATGAAAAATAAAGTCTTCAATGTACCTGCAAAACTAGAAAACTTGGTTAATGAAAATATGTTGGCTTTTCTAGATTTATCCAACAATATCAGGAAATTGTTGGATTTTACTAGATATAAGCCTTTTCCTTGATTCTCTTAAAAAAAATGATAAAGTATGAAATAAAATTGAATAAATATGAAAGAGAAGATATGAAATTTCGAAATTGGGGTCAAAATGACCAAAATACCTCTCATAACAAGACTATGGCCTTGAAATTAGGGTTTTTAGAAAGATATTTTGATAAAATGCAAGTTTTGAAATTTGAATGGAATAAACTCAAACCAAATATGCTATGACATGATGAAATTAGGGTTAGGGATTTCGAAATTTAGGTCAAATGACCAAATTGCCCCTGATAGCAAGACTATGGCCTTGAAATCAGGGTTTTTAGAAATAGATTTTGGTAAAAACTTAGGTTTTATGCACTAAATGAAATCAAATGAGCACAAAATTAAACCTAAAGCATCCTAATATGATTATGAACATGATTAAACCCTAAAAATATATGCTTATGCACGAAAATCCAATAATATCACAAAAACTGTGATTTTAGCAGTGTTTTTGGATCTTTCAGGAACCCGGTTTTGCAATTTGCTTAATTCAGCCATCAAATGGATTCCAAAATCCATAAAAATTGGTACCTGCACTTGTTATAACCCTAATGTCGAATTGGGATTATAAAAATAATTTTTTAACATTAAATTAATCCGAAAATTGCATTAAACTCTAAAATATGCTATTTTTGACCTAATTCACCAACCAGTCTCAATCCAAGACCTGAACCAGGGGTCAAATCTCCATGGAAATTTATTAACTTTTACAGAAACTAACTAAGAAGAAAAACAGAGATTTCCCAATTTACAGATCGGAAAAATCATCTCCGGTTAGGGAGAAACTCTTCCGGCAATCTGAACTAAAATATATCACTCTTAACAGGGATTAAAACAGCTATTCCAGATTGAAAATACAGACATAAATAGCAATCCTAAACAAACATATCTGAAATTTTAGTGGTGAACAGTAGACAGAAAAATAACAATACTCACTTTTTACAGATCATGAATCGGATCTGTGGTTTGGGATTTATGACTAACACAAGTCTCTAAAAGGGGAGTATTAACCCTAACGAGTTTTAAATTTAAAAACAGATTCTCTAAAAGGGGAAAAATACTAAAAAGTGATCAAAAAAATCTGAAAATTTCACATCAGACAGATACACTCAATGTAAATCCATAGCACTTTACAGATCTAAAATCGGATATAAGATGAGAGAAATATCATAACAGCAAGTTACCTTCTTGATTTTAACCACGATTTTAAAGCTTTAAAAACCCGATTTGATGTCTGATTTTTTTTACAGAGTTCCCGAGATCCAAAACCTCTGATTTTTCTACAGTAACTCAATAACTCATGCATGCATCACATATAAAAAAATCAGAAATAAACAATGAGAAATTCAACCCGAAATAACATTATCTTTACTGTTCTAAACCTAGAACACGCAGAAATTTAAGAAACTTGAAAAACCATGCATTAACTAATGTAAATCAATAAAATAAACCATAAAACAGTAAATAAAACTTATTTCTATGCTATAGAACGTAAAACAAACATGAATAAACCATGAAAATAAAATAAAAATAGGGAATCAATGGCTGGAATTTGATATCACCTTTAAAACATAGATTTAACCCATTAAAAAGGGTAAATCATATATTTTATTGGTTAATAATGTAAAGAATCATATTAAAATCAATTCTAATGGATTAAAATCCATGTAAATCACCCAAAACAGGGTTAGATCACCTTCTTGGATCGTTCTTGCTGATTCTTGATGGTTCTTGAGGTTGAATCCATGGTTTAATCCATGAAGGTGATGGTGCCAATGGCTAAATCATGCTTAAAACAATGAAAAATATTAAATAAAAACTAAAAATTAAAGAAAATAATTACCTTGAGGTTGCTGCAATGAAGGAAGGGCTGGAGAGGAGAGAGAAGCTCCAAGAGTTGAAGGTAAGTGAATAATGAAAATCGTCCCCCCTATAGCCTCTTTTTATAATAAATTTTTAGGTTAAAAATCAACAATTTTGAAAACTTTGGATTCCCTAAGGGGGGGCGATTTTTGGGTGGAGTTACCTATATGCCCTTGACCTAAATTATCCTAATTAATCCCTAATTAACCCCTAACTAAACCTAAGAATCCCCTAAATGTGGCGCCACTTGACGTTTTCTCACATTGGGTTTTTAAAGTTTTAACTAAAACTTTTAAAAACAACAATTTAAAAACCAAACTTTAAAAAATGAGTTTTCAAAATAGATTTTGACTCTTCTAAACTTCTAAAACTAACCAAGACACTGACTAAGCCTAAGCTAACCCTGACTTTCTCAAATGTGGCGCCACCCCGAGTGGGCCCTACTTGATTTTTTCCAAAAAGTGATTTTAAAACTTGAAATTGAAGGAGTTTTCAAAAGGATTTTCAAAAGCAATTTTAAAATTAGAATTTTTGAAATGGCATAGGGTTCTAACTGAATTAGAATCCCTCTGGATATGGTGCCAACTGAGTGGGCCCACATCGAGTTTTAGAAATTTTGAAATAAACATTGAAAATGGCTTTGAAAAGTGGTTAAAATCGATATTTGAAATTCAAGATCTTTGAAAATAGGGTCTCAAGCGAACTGGAACTCCGAGTTAGAGTCCTGAACTCTTAGGACTCTGAGATTTTAGATTTTAAAAGCCAAATAAAAGAATTTTCCAAAAGATTTTATCAAGAAATGATGAAATAAGTCAGAAAACACAGTCAGGGTTAGACTCCTAACTCGACCGAACTCTAAAATAGAACCCTGAACTAACTGGACTCTGTAAAATGACCTAAATTTCGAGAACAAATGGAAAAGATTGAAAATGGAAGTAAAACAGACTTCAAAACAGACTCCTGACCGGATCAGGACTCTGAGACAGAGTCCTGATCGGACTGAAACTTTCAAAATTTTGAGAAATTTGATGAATAGAGGAATTCAGAAGCGACACCACCTCAATGGGTCTCATCTGTGAATTGAAATCGATTAAAATTTGAATTTGAAATGAATCCAGATTGTTTCATTGAGAAAATATTTCGAAATATAAAGTCCTGGGGTTGGAAAATGACAGAGTGTTGAATAAAAACCCAGGTTTTGAAATTGATTTTGAAATAAAAGCTTTAAAATTCAAATCTGGATTAAATGTTTTGAAAACAGGAGTGCTGGATCTCGAGAATGAGATGTAATGGCATGCAATGCTATGCAATGCGATGAAATGATATGCCGAATGCATGCAATGATATGCAATGACACATGAAATGGACAAACACTGGATGAGGGTGAAAATTTGGGGTGTTTACAGTCATGCCATATTCTCTTTTATAGATGGATACTCCGAATATAATCAAATCAAATTGGCCGCTCGTGACTAATCCAAAACATCCTTCACTACGCCATGGAGCACCTTCTGCTATACAGTCATGCCGTTTGGGCTCAAGAATGCCGGAGTAACCTATCAACGCGCAATGGCCACAATATTCCATGACCAAATGCATAAGATCATGGATGCATACGTTGATGATATCCTAGTCAAATCCAAGGAAGAAGAAGACCATATCGATGCTTTAAGTCAGGTCTTCAAACGACTCATTCTTTATAAGCTGAGACTCAACCCTCAAAAGTGTGTCTTCGGAGTTGAATCAGGCAAGTTATTAGGCTTCTTGGTCAGCCAAAAGGGAATAAAAATAGATCTCTCCAAAGCAAAAGCCATCATTGATATGTCACCTCCAACTACTCTCAAAGAATTGTGTAGTCTTCAGGGACGTATGCAATCAATTTGGAGATTCATATTCAATCTCGCCATGAGATGTGAGCCTTTCAATCATTTACTCAGAAAAGGAGTGAAGTTTGAATGGAGACAAGAGTGTTAACAATCGTTTGATCGTATCAAGAAATATCTTCTTAACCCACCCGTTCTGAAGCCACCGGAATTGGGAAAGCCTCTTTTGTTGTATGTTTTAGTTAACCAAGCCGCTTGTGTCAGATTCTTGGCACAGTATGAGGAAGACAGTCAGATTAAGCACGCCATCTACTATGTAAGCAAGACTTTTATTGACTACGAGAAGAAGTACTCTCAGATAGAGAAGACATGTCTAGCACCGGTTTGGATGTGTCAGAAGTTGAGGCATTACCTGTTAGCATCAGAAGTCAAGATTCTCTCAAAACTTAATCCTCTCAAGTACATTCTCGAACAACCATTTCTTAGTGAATGGATTGCCAAGTGGCAAGTCTTTTTTATGCAGTATGACTTGAAATATGTTTCTCAGCAATCTATCAAAGGCCAAGCAATTGCAGACCAATTGGCAGATTTCCCTTTGGCAGAAGATGTTAAAGGCGAGGATGATTTCTCCGATGAGCGAATCTGCAATATTCAACAGTCTCCAGTTTGGAATTTATTTTTCGATGGTTCCAAGAATATGGCCGGCATAGGAATCAGAATCTTACTGATCACACCAGAGAAAGAGATAATCCCTTTTTCTCTGAAACTAGATTTTCAATGTACTCATAATATGGCCGAGTATGAAGCTTTAATACAAGGTATGAGAATTCTGCAAGACTTTAATGTTAAGAGAGTACACGCTTTCGGTGATTCATTGCTCGTCGTTAGCCAAGTCAAAGTTGAATGGCAGGTAAAAGACCAGAAGTTGCTTCCTTATCAAAAGATCATTCTAGCTCTCATCAACAATTTTGATGAATTTCAGCTTTTCCATATCAAAAGAGAGTTTAATCAAATAGCTGACAGTTTGGCCAGCCTAGGCTCCATTATGTCCTTTAGAAGTGGAGAATTCTGTTGTTCTTTTGAAATTGGCAGACTTGATCAACCTGCCTTCATTCCAGTGATGCAAGTTAATCAGGCGGAACAGAAAAAGAAGCCTTGGTACCAAGATATTAAAAAAATCATTGAAACTGGTAAGCTTCCACCAGAATTATCAAAGAGAGAGCAAAAAGCGATTCAGCATATGTCTGCCCGTTATTTTATTCTTACCAATGTTCTTTATCGTCGTGGGTTCAGTTCTGAGTATTCTAGGTGCTTAGATGAAGAAGAAGCCAAAGAAGTCGTGTGAGAAGCGCATGAAGGAATTTGCGGTGGTCATGTCGGCTACCAAACCCTTGTTAAGCAGATCATTCGAGCAGGATATTATTGGGAAACCATGCAACAAGATTGCTATCGCTTTGTAAAGAAGTGTGTTCCGTGCCAGGTGCACGCACCCTCCATTCATGCGCCAGCTACGTACTTGCAATCAGTCGTGTCTCCATGGCCATTCTCTATGTGGGCCTTCGATGTCGTGGGACTCATCACTCTTTCCTCTTCCAATGGTCATAAATATTTCCTTGCCGCAACAAAATACTTCACCAAGTGGGTTGAAGCCGTCACTTTGCGTACAGTGGAAGGTCGACATGTGGTCTCATTCATTCATAAGAACATTCTTTGTCGTTTCGATATACCGCATGATATTGTGTCAGATAATGGTACTCATTTCAAGAATAAGAGAATGAAGATCTTTTGTTCGAAATTCAGAATTCATTATCATTTTTCAGCTCCTTATTATCTCTAAGGGAACGACCAAGCAGAAGCGACGAATAAAAGTTTGATCAGCATCTTGGAAAGAACCGTCGTGATTGGCACGAGAAAATCCATGATGCACTCTGGGCATATCGAACCACCATTCAAACCCCAACCAATGCAACTCCTTCAGAACTTGTTTATGGGACCGAGGTGGTGCTACCTCTTCATGTTCAAAAACCTGCTCTTAAATTTGCATCTCTTCTAGAGCTACCACTTGATCAGTATCAACAACAAAGATTGGTACAACTAGATCTACTCGATGAGAAAAGACTTAAAGCCGCAGAACATGCCCAGTCTTATCGTCAGAGGATAGCAAGGCAATACGCTAAGTCAGTCATCGAAAGAAGATTCAAGGTTAATGACCTGGTCCTTAGATCAACGACTCATCTCAAGCACCATCCACGTGGCAAATGGTCACCAAACTGGGAAGGACCCTACATAGTGAAAGAAGCACTACCACGTAATTCATATCGTTTGACTAATGCAGACGGGGTAGAATTACCCGATTCTATCAATGCCCGACATTTGAAAAAATTCTACACTTAGAAAACTTCTGTTCTATCCTCTGTATTCTTCAATAAATTTTCTCCAATAAATGACTGATTATGTTTTCATCTGAATATTCTTTTTTTCCCCAGAATATACTGGAGCATTTTTTGTTATAAACTCGTCTTCTATTCAAAATACCTTGTGTGCAAGCAGGATCAAACAAATCTCTTATTTTGCATACATATGCATCCATTTACATCATTTTGCATTCATTTACATCCGCATGCATCCATTTTGCATCTATATCAAATTCCCATTCAGGATGAGGGATAAATCCTGAGACCCGTGGCATTTGTCCAAGTCATTGTGAGGGTGAAGATTGAAAATCTCCTATTACAATCAACTGGCAATCTTTCAAAAACCCAGTACTTGTACTGGAAAATCTTTTAAAATCCAGTGCTCGTACTGGTATTCTTCCAAAATCCAGTGCTCGTGCTAGTATTTTTCTAAATCCTGGTTTGCTGATTGAAACTCTTAAATATGATTTCTTCCTAGTCGATGTTTTCAAACCCAAATTCATCTAAGTTTCCTTCCTTCAAATGTCTTGAATTGGTCTAGAAGATCCGAGTTCCAACTCGAATTTTTTTTCAAATCCAATTCAAAATTGGTCTAGAAAATCCGAGTTTTGACTCGAATTTTCTTCCAAATCCAATTCAAATGTCTAGAATTGGTCCAGAAGATTAGAGTTCTGACTCGAGTTTTCTCCCAAATCTGATTTGTTTAGCTTTCCTTTAAAGGGTTGAACTTCTACTCAAACTATCTTGTAAATTGATCTAGAAAATCAGAGTTCCGACTTGAATTTTCTTTCAAATCCAATTTGCTTGGCTTTCCTTCAAAAGTTTGAACTTCTACTCAAACTTTCCTACAAAATTAGCAATTGGTCTAGAAAATCCGAGTTCTGACCCGAATTCTCTTTCAAAATCCAATTCATCTAGTCTTTCCTTGAATATTTGAATTCCAATTCGAACCTTCAGACCGAACTCAGTCTTACACCGTTCCGGTTAAATCCAATTTTCAAATTGATCCTTTTTATGAAATCCAACCTCACTTTGATTGCTCTACAAAATCTTGTATTTATACTGATAGTCTTTCAAAAATTCAGTACTCGTACTGGTAATCTTTTAAAATCCAGTGCTGGTACTGGTAATCTTTTAAAAACCAATGCTCGTACTAGTAACCCTTTAAAATTCAGTACTCGTACTGATAATCTTTCAAAAAATCAGTGCTCGTACTGATAATCTTTCCAAATCCGGTGCTCGTACTGGTAATCTTTAAAAATTCAGTGCTCGTACTGATAGTCTTTTAAAATTCAGTGCTCGTACTGGTATCCTTTAAAAATTCAGTGCTCGTACTGGTAATCTTTTAAAATCCAGTGCTCGTACTGGTACTTTGTCAAAGTTCGGTCTTCATACTGGTCACAACATAAATCTCACATTGAGGATCCGACTCAATCTTCAGATCTGCGAACCAAATAATCTTTATCAGACCTTTGGGTCACTCCATTATGTTAATCTGACCTTTGGGTCACCAATTTTGGCAGGCCTCTGGTCATCCATTTTACCAAGCAAACCTTTGGGCTATCAAATCCTATCAATGTCGATCATGTTTGTCTGACCTTTGAGTCGTATCCTGCAATCATAGTCTTTCAAGATTCGACTTTTATGTTGAATTCGTCTGCCAGTTAGTTCAGAATCAACCATCAATCATTTTCTCTTGCGAGGGACCCTTCTTCCAGGGAGAGTTCGAGGGAGCTCGTTCTTTTCGCATGTCTTTATTGTTCGTTCGTTGAACCTCTTTTTCTAGGGAGAGTTTGAAGGGACTCGTGCTTCACGAATAGTTTACAAAACAATTTTTATTGTCATACAAGGAACCCTTTTTCCAGAGAGAGTTTCGACGAAAGCTTGTTCTCCTTATAACCCTAAAATGTCTTTTGTTAGGCCACCCCCGTCATCGAGGACCCTTTTTCCAGGGAGAGTGTGATGGACTCGTTCCTCTATGATATCCTTCCAACCTTTGTTAGCGGCCCCCTTTTTATAAGAGAAGCCTAGAAGTAGGGAGTTTTGACGAAAACTTTATTTATCTTCGAAAGTTCGTTTTGCAAACACCTCCTCTTTAGGGAAGAGAGGAGTATCTTTTATTACCCGTTCAGGTAAGGGTCAAGCCTGAGTCTCTCCTTTGGGGAAAGGAGAGGAGAATCTAGCCACGGATGTGTCATTTAGATCTCAAGTGATTTCTTTTACCAAGGATTTCAAGAATATTTTGCCAAGTTGCTATAAAAAAAAAGTTGTTGATCTCAAAAAATCTTTCATTGCATAAAAAAGAATTACCTCAAATTACCTTCAGTATTACTTCCAAAAGAGTGAAGCTTTTACGAAGAAGGATTCAAATCTAAATTCTTTTTATTGACCAACCAAATGGATGAAGAATAAATCCTTGATATGGCCATCAAAGAAAATTCAATGTTGTCGCAAAGCCATAAGTGATTGATATTGATTGAATCTATGGCACATTTTTAAACATCATTCTTGTAAAGATAAGGCAGTGAAAATATCCTGAGCGATAAAAAAGAGAGTCCATTCAATTCCTATATCTCCTCAATCACCCAAGTTGCAATTAAATATCTGCAAAAGGGATCTCTCAATTGTTGTCAAGATGAAGACGAATTATGCGAGTTAGACCCCCAAGGCCAAAGAAGATTTGGATCATCTATGAGATGAAGGAGTTTGTGACGGATCCTTCTAGGGAAAGTTCAGATCACTGTCAAGATGAAGGCGACTGTGATGAGCCTCCCGACAAACCCTAAAAGATATTTAGTTTCAGCTATCATCAAGAGACCACCAGCCAATGAGCCAATATCATCAATATAATCCCTGAGGCAAAGAAGGATCAGAACATCTCCAAGATGAAGGAGTTTGTGACGTACCCTTCTAAAAAGAGAGAAAAAGCTAGGACATATCCAAAATGAAGGATGATGTAATAAACTCCCCAAAAACCCAAGAGAGCTCCAATTCTGTCGAAAAAAAAGGAGAGTACATGCAGAAAGACCATTCTGAGAAAAGAATCTCAGGATATCAAACTGCCGAATCTGCCAAGAATCTTCTTTAAATTTTGTGATATTCTTTTATCAGTATCCTTTCACTAATTGCTTTCACAATGAGAATCCTTCCTTTTTTGTTCATATCAAAGAAATTGCTAGCCTCCTTAAAAGAAAGTCAATTGCAAGCAATTTGAATTCAAATCTTAATTCTACGAAGTTAAGTCTCGTTGGAGGTAATACTTCAGGTAGAAAAGAGGGAATATTTTTCATATAAATATACTTACATCTCAATCATTTTTCAATCAACTATAATTTTTATCTTATTGGCAATATTTTCAAGTTATCCTGACATGAAGTGAGAGCTTGATGTCTATTTTGATATATTCAGGCGTTGTTGTTATCCCTTTTAGCATCGGATGATGGAAGTTGTCCAAGATCCTTCCCTTCTTGTTTTGATCTGAGCGTCTGGGCTCTCAGATTTGCACACTTCCCTCTGTTTCCCACTGTCCCACCATAGACAGTTCCCGTTCAGGGTAAGGGTTAAACTTGAATTTTCTGCAAAAAGGTCATCTGTCTTAAAAGCCATTTAGTCTTAGTAATGAGACATCAAAGATCAATCCTTTTTCAAGCTTTAGGAACCCCTTTCTTCCTTTTGCAAATCCCTCTCGGATTTATTGTGCAAAATTCAAAGGTCCCATCATGGTTTCTTCATTTGAGGATTTCATTTGTTGTCCCCTTTCAGGTTAAGGGTTAAGCATGAGCCTCATTTTTTCACGAGGTATCGTCCCCTTTCAGGTTAAGGGTTAAGCCTGAGCCTCATTTTTTCATGAGGTATCGTACCCTTTCAGGTTAAGGGTTAAGCCTGAACCTCATTTTTTCATGAGTTATCGTCCCCTTTCAGGTTAAGGGTTAAGTCTGAGCCTCGTTTTTCCATGAGGTATCGTCCCCTTTTAGGTTAAGGGTTAAGCCTGAGCCTCGTTTTTGCACGAGGTATCGCCCCCTTTCAGTTTAAGGGTTAAGCCTGAGCCTCATTTTTCCACGAGGTATCATCCCCTTTCAGGTTAAGGGTTAAGCCTGAGCCTCATTTTTCCACGAGGTATCGTTCACGATCAGGTCAAGGGTTTAAACCTGAGCCTCATTCTGATGAGGTATTTCATTTCCTGTCACATCCAGGTTAAGGGCTAAGCCTGAGCCTCATTTCGATGATGTGAATCTTCTTCTTTATTCTCCATTCCATGTCTACCATCATCATCTAAATTAATTCTTTCACACCTAGTCGGATTCTCCTAACTGAGGCATTTTTTTTATATAGTCCAAATTTGGTGTATTTTTCTTTGCCACTAAGCTCGGCCCTATACCAGCTTAGTAGCAAAGAGGGGCAGCTATAAACACCCCAAATTTTCACCCTCATCCAGTGTTTATATATTATTGCATGCATTCAGCATACCATTTCACTGCATTGCATAGCATTGCATGTCATTACATCTCATTTTCAACATCCAACACTCCTGTTTTCAAAATATTTGATCCAGATTCGAGTTTTAAAACTTTTCTTTCAAAATCAATTTTAAAACCTGGGTTTTAATCAACATTCTGTCATTTGCCATCCCCCAGGACCTTATATTTTGAAGTATTTTTCTCAGAAAATAATCTGGATTCATTTTAAACTCAATTTCAATTGATTTCAATTCTTAGATGAGGCCCATTTAGGTGGTGTCGCTTTTAGATTCCTTTATTTATCAAAAATCTCAAAATTTCAGAGTCCTAGTTGGATCAGGACTCTGTATTTTCATCTTTTTAAACCTTTTCAAAACGCCATGCTAATTTTAAACCAGTTGTGGTCATATCCTTGCCCATTCTCGTCATTTTTGTCCAAAATTTCAGAATCTCAGTCCAATCAGAACTCTTTTTCCATAATCTTAGTTGGATTAGGACTCTTTTTTCAGAGTCCCAGTCGGATCAGAACTCTACTTTTTACTACCTTTTCTACCTGTTTTAGAGAAAACCTTTCAAAATCTTCCGTTTTGGCCAAAATCCTAGAGTCCTAGTTGGATTAGGACTCTTCTTCAAGAATCCTAGTCGGATTAGGACTCTTCTTCAAGAATCCTAGTCGGATTAGGACTCTTCTTCAGAGTTTTAGTCGGATTAGGACTCTGTCTTTTATCACTATTTTTACTTGTTTTTAACCAAATCTTTTAAAATGAGTCAAAACTCAGAGTTTCAGTCAAAACAGGACTCTGTTCAGAGAGTCCTAGTTGGATCAGGACTCTCATTCTGATTTCAATTTTGAGAGAATCTTTCAAAAATCTTTTCATCTATCAAAACTATTACACTTTTAGCAAAAAAAATCAAAATTCTGGGATTTTATCCTAGAGTCCTGATAGAATCAAGACTCTGCCTCAGAGTCCTGATCAAATCAGGACTCTATCCAAAGTTGGTTTTCGCACTTCATTTTCACTGGTTTTCAAAAGCTTTGTTTAAATTTCATCATTTGCTTATCAGAAAACCAAAAAATTTTAGAGTCCTAGTAGAATCAGAACTCTTTCTCAGAGTCCTAATCAGATCAGGACTCTGAACCAAAACTTCAATTTTATCCTGTTTTTAACTGTTTTTCAAAATTCTCTCATTTGTTTTCGCAGAAAATTGAAAAATCTGAGAGTCCTAGTTCAATTAGGATTCTGTTCTGAGAGTCTCAGTTGAATCAGAACTCTGTTTTATTTCAATATTTGTTATTGTTTTCACTATTTTTACAAGTTCTTTCATCTGTTTTTCAGAAAATACCAAAAAAATTCTAGAGTTTTAGTCCGATCAAGACTCTGTCCCAGAGTCTTAATCCTGTCAGGAGTCTGTTCTAAAGTTCATTTTTACTTCCATTTTTATTTCTTTTCATTTGTTTTTCAAAAATTAGGTCATTTTGTAGAGTCTTAGTTGATTTAGAACTCTATTTCAGAGTTTTAGTTGAGTTAGGACTCTAACTGTAACTGCATTTTTTGCCTTATTTTACCATTTTTTTGATAAAATCTTTCAAAAAACTCCTTCATTTGGCTTTTGAAATCCAAAATCTCAGAGTCCTAATTGATTCAGGACTCTGGTCCAGAGTTCCAGTTTGCTTAGAACTCTATTTTCAAAACTTTGAATTTCAATTATGATTTTAACCCCTTTTTAAAATCATTTTCAGTCTTTGTTTCAAGTTTTTCAAAACTTCGATGTGGAGCCCACTTAGTTGACACCATATCCAGAGGAGTTCTGACTCAGTCAAGACTCTGTACCATTTCAAAACTTTCAATCTCAAAGTCTACTTTTGAAAATCTTTTGAAAAACCTCTCATTTTCAAGTTTTAAAATCGTTTTTGAAAATTCAAGTGGGGCCCACTCGAGGTGACATCACATTTGAAGAAGTCAAGGTTAGAGTAGGGTTAGTCAATGTTCCAGTTAGGTTAGAGGTTTAGAGGAGTCAAAATCAATTTTAAAAATCCATTTTATTTAAGTTTTAAACCATTGGTTTTTAAAGGTTTTAAATTCAAGTTTTAAAAAACCAAATGTGGGTCCACACTAGGTGGCACCACATTTGGACTTTCTAGAGTTTAATTAGGTGTTAATTAGGGATTAATTAAAGTTCATTTAGGTTATAATCCTCTAGAAAAATTGTTGCCCTTAGTGGATTTATTATAAAGAGTCCTGAAAAAAAGAAAAACCTCTTAATTAACCCTAATTAAGTGACTTTTTGAAAACCTATAAAAGGGGGACTTCAAGAGGTCAAAAGAGCTCTTTTTCTCTCTCAATTTCATGGACTCTCTCTCCTCTCCAGCCCTCCTCTGCTTCCTCTATTATTGCAGCCCCAAGGTAAGGTTTTATTTAATTTATTTTATTATTTTCATCATTTTTATTACTTTATTTCATTAAAATAACCATTATCGTCTCTTTTAGCATGTTTTTTCTTTTCTTTTATTTTAGAAAAATCATGTCAGGACCTCAAGATGATGTTAAGCTGATGTTTGATGGTGCCTTACACATTTTGATTCATTAACAATGTTTTATTTTTTTATTTATTATGCTAAACGCCCGAAAAAGATTACGATTCACCCGTTTAATAGGTCGAATCCATCTTTTAATGGGTAAATCAAAATCTAACCATGGATTCCCTGTGTTTTATTTATTTTTTTTAGCATATTAATGTTTATTACATGTGTTTCATCAATAAAATCAAATTTGTTTTTTTTCTTAGATAAATTTTATAGTTTTTCATGATTAAATTATATTTTTCTTTGTGTTTCTTAGATTTCTCTAGATTTTAATTTCAGATCAATAAAAAGTATGTTAGTTTATATTGAAATACTGGTTAGAAATTACTGATTTTTTTTATATGTGATACACGGATATGTCAGTAAACTACTATAAAAAAATTCATATGTTTTGGGATTCGAGAACCCTGTTAATAAAATACAAAGTCAAATCGGGATTTTTGTTGATTAAAATCGTTGTTTAATTTTAAGCATAACTTGCAGATATGTTATTTCTCTTATCCTATATCCGATTCGAGATCTGTAAAATGCAGTAGCTTAAAGTTGGTGCATGCTATTTATTGTAAAATTTTCATAAATTTTTTATCTCTGTTTGGTATTTTTACTCTGTCAGAAAGTTGGGTCCATCTTTTAAAACTCGTTATGATTTATAAAAACCCTAATCCGACTAGTATTGATCATAGATCTCAAACTGTAGATCTGATTCATGATATGTAAAAAAGAAAGTTCATTATTTTTCTGTCTACTGTTTATTGCCGAAATTTCAGAATTTTTTGATGAAAGCTGCTATTTATTTTTGTATTTATAATCGGAAGTACCTGCTCTAAGCAATTTTATATTCATTAAATTTTAGTCCAGATTTCTGGAAGGGTTTCTCCCTCATCGAAGATGATTTTTCCAATCTGTAAAAAAGAGATTCTTTGTTTTTATGTCTAGTTTGTCTCTGTAAAATTTCAGAAATTTCTATGGTAGATTGGCCCCTGATTCGGGTCTGACACTGAAACTGGTATGTGACCATGGCCAAAAATAGCATATTTTAGGGTTTTAATGCAATTTTTGAATTGGAATAATGTCAAAAATATATTTTTATGATTCTAATCTGGTTTTAGAGTGATAACAAGTGCAGGTGTCGATTTTTATCAAATTTGGAATTCATTTGATGCTTGAATCAATCAAATTACAAAACAGGGTGCCTACAGGATCCCGAAACACTGCCAAAATCGTGATTTTCATGATATTTCTTGATTTTCGTTATAAGTTCATGTTTTTAAGATTTATTCATGTTTAGAATCATATTAGGATGCTTCATGGTTGATTTTGTATTTATTTAAACCCTAAACTCAAAGTTTTTACCAAAATTTATTTCTGAAAACCCTGATTTCAAGGCCATAGTCTTGCTATCAGGGGCATTTTGGTCATTTGACCTAAATTTCAAAATTCTAAACCCTAATTTTCATATTTTTAATCATTTCATATCATATTTGGTTTAATTTATCCTTATTTGAATTTCAAAAGTTGTATTTTACAAAATATGTTTCTGAAAACCCTAATTTCAAGGGCATAGTCTTGTCTTTAGGGGTATTTTTGTCTCTTTTTCTCAAATTTCAAATTTCAAAGTTATTTATCTTTATTATTTATTCAATTTGATTTCATATTTTATTATGTTTATTTCAGGGAATCATGGAAAAAGGCTTATATCTAGCAAAATTCAATAATTTCTAGATATTACTGGATAAATCTAGAAAAGCCAACATATCTTCACTAACAAGTTTTCTAGTTTTGTAGGGATATTTAAGACTTTATTTTTCTGTATTTAAATTCAATTAGTGATGTAAATTAAATGTAAACTTTGGAATAAGAATTTCAATTCCTGCTTAAATTAGGATTTGCATTGCATATAGTTTGAACTGTGATATATAATTGTTATGCTTGTCATTCATATGCATATTTTTATAAATCCACCATGGTCTACACGAATGGCACGTGCACTAGCTCTTAGGGAGTTGACAAACTCGGTGGAATTCATATTTATGGCCATAGTCAGAATACGAATGAGACCAAGATTTGTGATCTTCGTATTAGCCACATTCAGCCTACACTCTTAGGCTAACTTCAAAATGCACTGCATTTCTCAGAAATATAAAAGGATTTTCTCAATTCCTCAAAACCATGTCTTTCAAATCCATATTCATTCATTTCATTCATTTGCAAATTCCAATTTCAATTCAGAGAAATCGATTTTCTCAAAATTTTCTAAGTCTTACTCAGAAATTGATTTTCTCAAAAATATTGAGTTTTCAAAAGATATTTCAACTATTTCTCAAGTTCAAAATTCGATTTTCCAAGTTATATACTTAATTTCAAAGATTGAATTCAGAGAAATCAAGTTTTTTTAAAGTTATTTCAAATTTTTCAGAAATCGATTTTCCTAAAACACTTGAATTCTTCAGAAATCGATTTTCACTTTCCTCAAAAATATTCTCTCACTAAGCTCATGATTTTCCAAGTGATATCTTTTCCAAGAATCTCCAAATATTTTCCAATATTCAAAGCAAACATCATGTTTTCAAATATGCATTTTCAGAAATTCATAGCACATGTTTGATTCTTTGTGCATTTAGGAAATAGAACACGATTTAGACAAGTTGAGCAAAGCTAAGCACACTTTTGATCCTTGGTTCAATTACCCATGGTAAAGGCGCAAGGAATGGTTGAACCTCGTACTGACAGGCGAGTCCCATTCTTCGGAATTATCTTGCATTTTAAAACGGAGGCGAGTTATTTTCAAAATCTTTTTCAAAGGTCAGTTTGACTTGCAAAAGTAAAATTTTGCGATGATAACAGTACCATATGTACGTAATGCGTGTGCATTTATATTTTACATAAAATATCAGTTGTACGAACATGCGTATATACATGTCTTCACATATACTCTTCATGTACGTTTCTATATACATTTAAGTGAAGGCATTCACATAGACATTTCTCACCTAATAAAAGCATAATATTTAGATTTTGTCTAAAAATTTTCCATTGTCTTTTCATATTTCCACACTAACCTTGTTCTACAGGAAATGTAGGGAAAATATTATTTCTTTCCTTAGTTTAGAAAGTTGTAATTTCAATCTCAAGAGTTGTAATAGCTAGAGTATAATGAGAAATTTTCATTTCCTGTACTAGCATAGAATATATGAGCACGTGCATCTTCTACGATTGCTTGTTCATGATATTCTTTCATTTATTTTAAAATTTTCCACATGATGGAACACGAATGGCACATGCACCATTCTAATAGGAGGTGACTAAATCCTAAGTTGATGATTTGCATCAATGGCCATAGTAAGGATGTAAACAAAACTTAGGATTTTCATCTTTTATGGAATAACATTGGATCCACACTAGATCCTTTTAAAAAATCATCATATTTTTCAAAATGTTTTCTTCTTTTATCAGAGTTTAACTTAAAATTAACTCAAAAATATATATCAATAGCCATAGTCAGGATATATTGAGAGTTAATTTCATTTTAAAATCTATAAAAGCACCAAAATATGTTTTATTCTTCACTTGAATTTAAATATGATTATTATATAATACATTCAATGACCATAGTCAAGGATGTATTATATCTTCAATCTTATTTTAATTCATTTAAAAAATAAAATAAGATTTTTAAATCCAATTTCAAAATTCTTTTCATTCATCATTTAAGATAGAATAGCATCATATTTTCAAAATTCTTTTTTCAAAAACCCAAGTGATCTTGAATATCTTTCTTCAAATTTCTATTTCAAAATCAAATTCTATCTCGTTTTCAAGATTCAAAAAATTCAATTTCAAAATCCAAATTGACTTTGAAATTTCCAATTTATTTTATATTCAAAACTTCAATTTCCAAATCAAAATTCAAAACTTCAAAGTTCAATTTAACTTGGAAGTTTCTGATTCATCTTCTGATTTAAAATTATTCTTTATCTTCAAAATGCTTCTCAAATCAAAATCGAAGTTTGAGATTGATTCTAAAAATCTCAAAATTCGATTCTTCCCAAGTTTTAAATTCAATGTGTGTTTTCAAAATCCACACCCATTTTCAAAAAGTCCCATCTGGACTTTCAAAATCAAAATTCGAAGTTAGAATCCAACCCAACCTTGGATCTCAGACTTTAGATCCAAAATCCATTTTAGGGTTCAGAGTCCAATTCTCCTTTAGGATCCAGATTTCAGATCCAACTTCATCTCAGATCCTAGACCTCTGATCCAATTCCACTTAGGACTCCAGAATTCAACTACATCTTGGATGTTAGACTTCAGATCCAATCCTATTCTAGAATCTGGATCCAATCCCATCTCAGATCTCAGATTCAGTTCTATCTTGGATAATTGACTTCAAATCAAAATTTCATTTTCAAAACCAATTCCAATTCCAATTATCAAAGCCAATTTCGAATTTATTTCTCAAAGTCTAAATCCCAATTCAAATATTGAATTCAAAGTCGATCCTTGAAAGTCGATTCCAATTCAAAGTCCATTATGACTTTGAAAAATCATTCTTATTTCAAAATTCCAATTCTAAATTCCTTCATCTACAGATTTATCTCTCCAAGACATGGAAATTCAAGTCTCTTCTTCCAGATCTATTTCAAATCCGGGTTTGGATTCAAAATCTAAAATCAAGTTCAATCCTTAGAATCATTTCTTCACTCCTTTACCAAGTCCATCTCAGAAACACTTGAAAATTTTCAAAATCATTTTTTTTCAAAAGCGCATACATCTTTGCATTCACACAAGTATGATTCTTTGTGCATTTTAGACTTAGAATAAATTCTTCGATAATATTTTAGCAAAGCGAAAGATATAAATTCGATCATTGGTTAGATTACCTCTGGTAAAGGCGCCAGGAACGATCGAATCTCGTACCGATGAGCGAATCTCGTCTCTCAATTTTCTCACAAATTTTCAAAACGGAGGCGAGTGATTTTAAAACAATTTTCAAAATTTTGGTTAGATGCGACCTTGGAAAAGAGTTCCTCTCTTCTTTCCTTTTCTCATTTTCTCTTATTTTCTATCTTTTATTCCCCTTCAAAAAGAGAATAGAGGCTAGAAAGGCAAAGAGAAAGGAAAAGAGGAACAAGAGGGAAAATTTTGTATGATCACAGAGTTTGGCGACCGTGATGGGACAACGTCTTCGTCCGGTCGAATTTGTGCCTTTGCTTTGCTCTGATATTATCTAAGTCTTTATTCTAACAAATGTCAGCTTCATTTCCATGCAAACCTTAGGAGCCTAGACTCTGTCCTAAGCTAACATCATTACATATAAGATCTAAGTATGGTTTGGTAGGACCATATTGAGGAGATTATTCCATGCTCACAATAGACTTAGGTCTGAAATACAACTCTCCTCAATTATAGGGATTGAATGCAAACAATGTATGCAAGTGTATGCTTCTATTCATTTAAATTTTATCTCTTTAGGACTTGCATTAGAGCTTTTCTGGTTTTATTGCATGTTGAACATGTTTTCGAAAACATCCCTACCTATATTGTCCCGGTCTTCACGTTGCTGGGCTGTCTCATTGAACCATAGTTCGGGAGAGAGCCTCACAACTGAACCACTTATTTGGGTTCGCGCCCCCTACCACGTACCTAAGGGCCATAGTCCGAGGTATATCGGTAGGCGCTTAAGGATGTTGGGAAGCCATTACCTTAGAACCGGAGAAATATTTTCTATGCCACGTACTTCGAGCTTTGGCTTGAGTATATTGGCATACCTTGATTAGAATCAGATGATCTGAACCAGAGAGTTAGGATCAGGGTCCTACAAGCCATTTCAAATATTGCATTTAGAGTCGGCCTTTAGGGAGTGTTGTGTGCACATCCTTGTTTGTGCAGCTGTGATTATGCAATATTTCCTTGTATTCTCCTATATATATCAAATCTTTTCAAAACCCTGGGTGTATTATTCAAAATTTCCATTTATTTTCAAAAACCTCAGGTGTATATATTTCCTTTTCCTACCTTCTTTTTCTCTTTTATGTCAAGTTTCCTTTAAAACCCTGGAAAACCTTTCTTTCTAAATTCCCTTGACCTTTCAAAATTTCCAGGAGTTATGTCTATCCTCTTCTTTTATCAGAAGTTTATCCGTAAGTCCTGCATTCTATCTGAATCTCATCTTTTTTGCCTCAGTATCATTCCAATGGCGTCTGATTCCCTTGATGATGTCTTTTCCAGAGATCATGTCTTCTGTCAAATAAAGGATGGATCCCCGGATCATCAGGTTATCCAGTCTCATTCCTTCTTCCCTCGGTGGTATTATTCTTGGTTCACCACCTTCTCGCGTATGTTCTCAGACCACTTGAATGCTTGTGGATTGAAGATGGCGTCAGCAGTAGGCAAGCGAACCATCAACGACAGTCTGATTCAAGCTATGGAAAAACGGTAGAATCCACGTACCTGCACGTTTTGGTTTCCATGGGGAGAGATGACTCTGCTAATGGATGAGTTCAGTGACATCATGGGATTGCCAGAGCCAGCTGGTCAGCCAGATGATCCGGTCGAACAACAGTTCCTGATCAATGCCAAGGGGATAGATGTTCGAGAAGCGCTAGCCAGAGCAACAGGGAGCAGATCTTGGCCTCTCACTGATATCAATGGAAGTCAATTCATTGATCTGTTCGAACTCTATCGCAAGTATGGAGCCTACGAGGAAGTTGATACCTTGTCCCGAGCAGCGAAAGAAAGAATCCAGCATGCCATGATCCTATGTAGAGTGGGATTAGCATTCTTTCAAGACGGTCAAAATTTCATCGATGTCAGAGTCGCCCAACTCTTTCAAAGATGGGGAAGCAAGCAGACCCGTCAGCTTTTAGTATCCATGGCAGCTTTAGCCTTTCTCTACCAAGGCTTAGCTCGTTTCGCCCTGGAAGAGACCATTCTGGTGGAAGGATGCACCTACATTTTGTAGTCGTGGTTCCTGCGACATATGCCATCTAAAGCCAGTTTCTTTAGGTTCAGCATCAAAAAGCCGAAGTCTGCCCTTTAGTATCGAACTTTGATTGAGAGTCTGCGTCAGAAAGAAATCCTTTGGGATTATTTCGACAGGCAAGAGTCAGTTCTTTGCTACACTTATGCTCGTAGCAAATGTTATAGGTTACTTGGCCCTTTCTTCTGTGTTGACTATCATCCAGAGAGGTGTCTCAGACAGTTCTCGCAGCGGCAGGTTTGCATCAGCACTCGCTTCCTGATGAGCCACATGCCAGAGTTTGATCTGCAGTCGGATCAGTGGTCTGGGGCATACCATGCAACTAAATATACTTTGGACTCCTTCATTCCTTTGTCTGTATTTCCTGGACCTAATATTGGTGGCAAACAGTCTGTCCACCTTCTCTTTGTATTTAAATTTTGTCATAAATAAAATGCAACTTTTGTTCTGTTAAAAAGCTCTTTTTGGCCAAAATTTTATTCTTTTATTTTATTTTATGTGGTCATGATTCTCATGACGACCTCATTTCTAGTGATAACACTTTTCCTTCTATTCTTCTTCAATTATCTCTTATCATGATGGACGACCTCGCCTAGGTAATAAGGCGCATTTTTCGTTATCGCAAAATGGTAATGCAATTATCACAAGCTTTGTGGTGACCCGATCCCTGGTGATGGTTTAATCTGTTCAATTGTCTATCAATTCTTTTGTTCTCATCTTTTCTCAAAAGGTTCTGTTTTCAAAAGATCGTCCGCGCTCTAACCATCCCCTTATTCGACAGAAATCATTGGCATTGTCAAGATGGTTCAGACAAGAGCTGCGAAAGAGACAGCACCTCAGTACAGTGACAGCAAAATTAAAGCAATGGACTCCCCCAAGTCAGTCAGAGGGCAGGGTCAGAGCAAAGGCGACGACATCAATCCCGCTATGTACAGTCTGTTCCAGAAAATGATGGCCAGGATGATGTCAGAACAAGTTGAGGTCAGTCAGAAAAAGGTTGTTCCAAAGAGCAAACCAAAGAAGAAAGCTGTGAAAAAGCCAGTCAGGATCGTCAGAAAGAAGGTCCAGCCTGACACCACTTCTGAGGAATCAGAATCAGCCGAAGAAGAATCAAAAGAGGAAGAGCAGTTTGTCTACAATCAGAATCCTCCGCGACAGTTTGTGAAGATTGTTGCAGAACCCGAATCAATAAACAAACCCATTCCGATTGAGGATCCGATGCACGAGCAGATGAGAGAAATGAATCGAGAAATTAAGGACATTCAGGCCAAAAGCAAGGGCAAGCAAACCAATACTGGTGAAGATTTCTATAATGGCCTAGACGGGGATGACAATCTGGAGAATCTCCCTCGAAAGTTCCTCAAGTTTAATGGATGAGGCAATCCCTAGGCTCATTTAGCCACATTCTATGCAGAGTGTAGCTGTTTCAGGAAAGACAACCAGGCATTATTCATTTGTTTTCCTCGCAGCCTAGAGGGAACATCGGCTAGATGGTACACAGATCACATCAACCCTATCGAACTATGAGAGTTCGATAAAGTTGTGAATTTGTTCATCGAGCGCTTCATGTTCAACGTTCAGGCCTCACCAACTCTCAACCATCTTTACAATTTGAAACAAAATGAGAACGAGAGAGCTGGTGAATTCATCCACAGGTGGAGGAGCACCTGTAACAAAATGAAGGTTCGCATCCCGGAGGAGCACGCCCTGCAAATTATCCTGAATAACTTTGCTCAGCCTCTAAGGAATCTCATTTCCACATCTGCTGATTGAGAGAGCCGAGTGGCTCGAAACAGAACTGGATAATGGTCTATATGAGGGTTACCCTTTCGTCCGAGGGAACTCCGAACAAAAAAAGAAAGCACACGTTGCTTACTCCATGGATTTTTCTCGCAACAGTAGTAGTTCTGGCAGCAAGAAGAGTAAGAAAAATCATAACAAGAATGTCGGACACTCCAAGGCTGAAAGAACAAACTCTGCAGCCCATAAGGAAAAGTTTGTTAAGCCACAACTCGTCTAGTCAGCGCCGCAGCTGGAGGCAAAACAGCAAGAAAAGCCGAAGCATGAGGGATGGAGTTACGATCGAGAATTTACAGCTCTAGAGTAGTCCCGCGAAGACATCCTGGAGTATATGATGACAAAAGGAATGATTAAACTCCCAAGGTGGCAAATCCTCCTGTTGCTATGGGCAAATGGACAAACAAGTTCTGCAAGTTCCATCGGACCGTCGGATATGACACCGAGCACTGTTTTGTCCTTAAGAACATCATCCAAGACTGTATTGACAAGAATTTGTTGATCGAGGATGAGGACGAAGAACAACCAGAGATCTTGTCCAAGCCTTTCTCTAAGCATTCTGCCTCAGTAATTACAGAGCAGACGTTTTCTCTTCAAGACGGCATTCGATCGTGTTCCAGCCAGGACATTCAGGATCAACATCAGGTCCTAGTCCTTTGTCAAGCGCAGTCTTCCGCCAAGAGGGTGGATATTACTGCATTTTCTAGCAGCAAGAAACCGACCAAAAAGCCGACAAAGGCGACAATAGAGATTGCCAAGCTAATCCCCAGAATTCCAAAGTGTTTCGTCAAAGCAGGTTCAAAGAAGGGTGAGACTTCGGGATCTGTACAGAAGCCAATCACAGCTCTATCAAACATCTCTATCCTGGATTTGACCCACGCCTCGCCTGAACACCAGCAAGTGCTAGAAGATCTTCTAAGAAAGATCAAGGTCAAGCCTAGCACAACTCTGCAAGATATGGCTCAAATCGTCAACCAAGCGATGACGAATGCACCAATAACATTTTCTGATGAGGATTTGCCAAAGCCTCATTCATTTCACAATAATGATTTATACATAGTGGTGCGAACCAGGGGGCATGACAGTCCCTCATGTGCTGGTTGACGGAGGCAACAGTCTCAATATCTGTCCAGAGATGACAGCCACGGCCTTGGGCCTCAAAGAAGAAGAATATACCCCGGATTCGATCACGATCTATGATTTTGACAACCACGGGCAGACAGCCAGGGGGAAGGTCTTCCTTGAGATTTTCATCAATTACTCGGTGCATACCGTGCTTTTTCATGTAGTCAATGTGCCACCCACGTACAACCTTCTGTTGGGACGCACTTGGATCTACAATGCCAATGTCGTTCCTTCAACCCTGCATCAGTGCATCAAGTGGTTGAAAGGGGGCATGATTACCACTGTTCTAGGAGAGGATCCAGAGGAAAGACTTCCGCAACCGATGATCCCTCGTCCTACTTTCACTGCCGACATCCCAAGCATTCGAGAGGTTGATGAGATTAACTTAAGTGAAAGTTTCGACATGTTGAAGTTGAAAGAAGTCCAGTCGTCAGAAAATGTCACCGCAGTGATCCAGTGGTAGGGACCTCGCTTCTTCAAGCTAGGTAGACGACTCAATTATGCTTCCTTCAGAGATCATCCTCTTTTTCCTCAGTTCTTGAAAACCAAGAAGGGGTTTGATCTTCTGATGAAGCACGGCTATCAGCCTTTCAGAGGCCTTGGTAAAAATGAGGACGGCATGATAGAGCCAATCATCCCCGCTCGGCATGTTAAGGGTACAGGCTTGGGTTTTACTGGTCAATGATTCGGCAGAAAGACCACTTTCATCAAAGGAGCAGAATAAAGACAATGCCAGTGTTTTCTGTTTTCTTTCTTTAATGTCATCTTGTAGGGGCAAAAATTCGCCCCAGTTTTTTTTCTTTCTTCAACAATCATGTGTAAATATCAAAGTCATTTGATCAATGAAATTTTGATTTCCTATTCACATCTTGGTGTACATGATTATTTGCTTATATCTTTTTCTATGTCATCATTCTCTATCTTTGTACAGAAGGCTATTTTTAAATATCTTACCTTTTTCTCAAAAACCTTCTTTACGCTTTCAGAATTGCCAAAATCATGGCTCTTAAATTGCTCCAAATGCTCGTTATCAATTCTAATTTTTCTCAAAATAAATCCAAACCGGCCAGAAACTACAAGGCGAAGGCAGGGACAAAAGTCAGCAAAGTGGCAGGGCAGATCGAAGAATTGGCAGAGTTCGATTCAACGATTCAAGAATTGTCAATATTCAGAAGCAGGATGAACCATCGCCGTTGGTTCAGGATCCGACAGAGATGTCAATATTGGTTCAGAAAATGATCCGAAAATCCTCAAAATTGGTTCCAGCTTAAGTTCAAATGAGAAGAAAAGGCTCATCCGTTTCCTCAAACAATATCAAGAAGTCTTTGCTTGGACTTATGAGGATATGCCAAGTTTAGATCCCAAACTGGTCGAGCATTGTCTCATGCTGAAGCCAGACTACAAGCCAATCAAGCAGAAACTGAGGAAAATGGATCTCTGAGTAGCACCGCAAGTTAAAGAAGGACTTGTTAAGGGCAGGATTCATCCAGACTATTGAGTACCCAAACTGGTTGGCGAATGTCATAGCAGTTCGCAAAAAGAATGGCAAAGTCCAGATTTGTATTGATTTCAGGGATCTGAACAAAGCAACCCCAAAGGATGATTATCCACTCCCCAACATCGATCTATTGATCGATAGCACGGCGGGCCATGCCATGTTTTTCTTTATGGATGGATACTCAGGCTACAACCAGATCAAATTGGCCGCTCGTGACTAAGCAAAAACTTCTTTTACTATACCTTGAGGCATATTTTGCTACACAGTCATGACATTTGGACTCAAGAATGCTGGGGCAACCTATCATAGAGCGATGACAGTTAGTTTTCATGACCAGATGCACAAGAACACGGATGCCTATGTAGATGATATCTTGGTCAAGTCTAAAGAAGGAGAGGATCATCTCGATGCTCTCGGCCAAGTCTTTGAAAGACTTATTCTCTACAAGTTGAGACTCAATCCGCAGAAATGTGTCTTCGGAGTGGAGTCAGGCAAACTTCTAGGCTATATGATCAGCAAGAAGGGTATAGAGGTGGATCCTGCCAAGGCAGAGGCAATCATTGATATGCCGCCTCCCACCAATCTAAAAGGACTGCGAAGCCTTCAGGGGCGCATTCAATCTATTCGACGCTTCATCTCCAATTTTTCCATGAGATGTGAGCCCTTCAATCACTTACTGAGAAAAGAAGTGAAATTCGAGTGGGGACCAGAATGTCAGCTCTCATTTGAGCGCATCAAACAATATCTCCTCAATCCACCTGTTCTAAAGCCACCAGAACTCAGAAAGCCACTTCTCTTATACATTTCTGTTAACCATAATGCTTGTGGTGGATTTCTTGCGCAGTATGAGGAAGGCAGCTGGATAGAGCATGCCATCTACTACATAAGCAAGACCTTCATCGATTATGAGAAAAGATACTCTCAGATGAAAAAAACATGTCTAGCCTTAGTATGAATGTGTCAGAAGCTAAGACACTATCTGCTGGCCTCAGAAATCAAAATTCTGTCAAGGCTCAATCCTCTCAAATACATCCTTGAGCAGCCTTTCCTTACTGGACGAATTGCAAAATGGCAAGTTCTTTTAATGCAGTATGACTTGGAATATGTTTCTCAGAAGTCAGTCAAGGGTCAGTCCATCGCAGATCAGTTGGCAGATTTCTCGTTGACAGAAGAGATCAAAGCGAAAGATGATTTTCCCGATAATCGCATTTGTAATATTCAGGAGTCTTCAGTTTGGACCTATTCTTCGATGGAGCTAGGAATATGTCCGGCATTGGGATCGGGATCTTGTTAATCACTCCCGAAAAGGAGATGATCCCTTATTCCCTCAAACTCAGCTTTCAATGTACTCACAACATGGCCGAGTATGAAGCTCTAATACAAGGTCTCAAAATTCTGCAAGATTTCAATGCCGAGAGAGTACATGCCTTTGACGACTCATTGCTTGTTGTCAGCCAAGTTAATGCTGAATGGCAAGTCAAGGATTCAAAGTTGATTCCCTATCAAAAGATTACCTTAGCTCTTATAGGCAACTTTGAGGAATTTCAGCTCAACCATGTCAAGAGGGAATACAACCATATAGCCGATGGTTTGGCCTGTCTTGGCTCTATTTTGTCGTTCAAAGATAGTGAATCTTGTCGTTCCTTCGAGATCGGTAGACTTGATCAACCTGCCTTCATTCCAGCTGAGCAAGTGAACCAAGCCACTCAGAAAGAGAAGCCTTGGTACCAAGACATCAAAAACTTTATCAAAACCGGTGAATTTCTATCGGAAATGCCAAGAAAGGAGCAATGTGTGATTCAGCGCATGTCAGCCCGTTATTTCATCCTTGACAATACTCTTTATTGTCGTGGGTTCAGTTCTGAGTATGCCAAGTGATTAGAAAAGGACGAAGCCATGGAAGTTGTCCGAGAGGCACACGAGGGAATTTATGGTGGTCATGTCGGCTACCAAACACTCGTCAAGCAGATTATCAGAGCAGGATATTATTGGAAAACCATGCAGCAAGATTGCCATCGATTTGTGAGAAAGTGTGTCAAATGTCAAATGAATGCACCTTCCATTCATGCGCTAGTCGCATACTTGCAATCTGTGGTTTCTCCTTGGCCTTTTTCGATGTTGGCCTTCGACGTGGTGGGCCCGATCACTCCTTCAGCTTCTAATGACCACCGATATTTCCTCGCAGCTACAGAATACTTCACCAAATGGGTCGAAGTTGTGACTCTACGAACGGTAGAAGGTCGACATGTGGTTTCTTTCATTCAAAAGAACCTTCTTTGTCGCTTCGGTGTCTCACATGATATTGTGTCAGATAACGGCAGTCACTTCAAGAATGAGAAGATGAAGACCTTTTGTTCGAAGTTCAGGATTCATGATCACTTCTCAGCTCCTTATTATCCTCAAGGAAACGGTCAGGCAGAGGCCACCAACAAGATTTTAATCCGCATTCTAGAAAGAACTGTGGAAACGGGCCGTGATTGGCACGAGAAGATGCATGATGCACTCTGAGCGTATCGAACCACCATTCGGACCCCAACCAACGCTACTCCTTCGGAGCTTGTCTACGGGACTGAGGTAGTATTACCTCTCCACGTTCAGAAGCCCGCACTCAAGTTTGTGTCGCTCATTGAACTCCCACTTGATCAGTATTAGCAACAGAGGTTGGTACAGCTAGATCTGCTAGACGATAAAAGGCTCAAGGCGACAGAGCACGCTCAAGCCTATCGTCAAAGGATAGCTCGACACTACGCCAAGTCGGTTATTGAGAGAAGATTCCGAGTTAATGATCTTGTGCTCAGATCGAGAGCTCAACTCAAGCATCGGCCGAAGGGCAAGTGGTCACCCAATTGGGAAGGCCCTTATGTGGTTAAAGAAGCACTGCCTTACAATTTCTATCGTCTGATCAACGCAGATGGTGTGGAACTGCCAGATCCTATCAATGCTCTACATTTTAAGAGATTTTTCACTTGAATTGTTCATCCTAGCCTTTTGTACTTTTCAAAAGTATTTTTCAATAAAGCAATAATCTTCCATTGAATTCTCACATTCTTCTCCCTGATACTGGGGCACTTTTTATTTTTGATCTATACTTGTCTTCCTTCATCATATGCAGACAGGATCAAACGAATCTTTTTCTAAAAAATCTTATCAACTTTTTGGTTAATATTGTTATCTTTATTAATTGCATCCATTTCATTTTTCAATTTAATCAAGTTTTCATCAATTTATTATCAATTTTATCAATTTTGTCAAAATTTTAACAAGTTTATCAATTTTACTAAATTTAATCAATCTTTATAACCCTTTCAGGTTAAGGGATAAACCTGATGCCTCGTTTCAATGAGGTATTTGTGTATTCTTTTTCCCTTTCAGGTTAAGGGATAAACCTGAACCTCGTCCCGCGAGGCCCTTTATTTTCTTTCAAGACAGGAGATAATCCTAAATTCTTCTATCATCAATTTTTCCTCAAATTTCTGTCAATTTTATTAATTTATTCCTTTTATCAATCCTTTTTATCCTTTATCAATTTCTATCAATCTTTTTAGACTTTGTCAAATTCTCTTCAAGATCAGGGATAATCCAGAAAACCATCCTAAATAAAATTCAAATCTCAAGCCATCTTGAGTCGAGGATCTTGAATAAGTTTCTCATCCTTATCGTCAGTATCTATTCAGGCTTTTTGTCAATCCTTCCAAAATCCGACTCTTGGGTAGGAATTATTTCTTCCCCATCTGAGTTCCGACACAGGTTTTTGTTTTTGTTTTTGTTTTATTTTTATTTTGAAAAACACCGGGTTCCGACTCGGGTTTTTCCCTTTTTATCTTATTTTTCGTTTGAAGTCTCGGGTTTCAACTCGAGCTTCCTATCGGATTCAACGCTCGTGTTGAAACCGATCGTTTTTTTGAAGATTCGAGCTTTTCAAAACTCAGTTTTTTCATTTTATCATTATTTTAAAAAAACGGGTTTCGACTCAGGTTTTCTCCTTTTATTTTTGTTTGAAGTCTCAGGTTCTGACTCGAGCTTCCTATCGGATTCAACGCTCGTGTTGAAACCGATCGTTTCTTTGAAGATTCGAGTTTTTCAAAACTTGGATTTTCCATTTTATCATTATTTTGAAGATCTGGGTTCCAACTCGGGTTTTCCCTGTTTATTTTTGTTTGAAGTCTCAGGTTCTGACTCGAGCCTCCTATCAGATTCAACGCTCGTGTTGAAATCGATCATTTCTTTAAAGATTCGGGTTTTCAAAACTCAGGTTTTCCATTTTATCATTATTTTGGAAAAACCGGGTTTCGACTCGGGTTTTCCCCTTTTTATTTTTCGTTTGAAGTCTCGGGTTCTGACTCAAGCCTCCTATTGGATTCAACGCTCGTGTTGAAACCGATCATTTCTTTGAAGATTCGAGTTTTTCAAAACTCGGGTTTTCCATTTTATCATTATTTTGAAGATTTGGGTTCCGACTCGGGTTTTCCCATTTTATTTTCATTTGAAGTCTCGGTTTCAGACTCAAACTTCCTATCGGATCCAACGCTCGTGTTGGAACCAATCGTTCCAGTGGAAATTCGAGTTCTCAAAACGCGATTTTTCCCATTCATTCTTTTATTTCGAAAAACCGGGTTCCGACTAGGGATTTCCCCTTTATCTTCCTTTTTCGCGATTCTGAGTTCCGACTTGGATTTCCCCTTTTAAATCCAATTCTCGTATTGGACCAAAGTCTTCTTACATTCCCTTTCAGGTTAAGGGACAAACTTGAACTTCCCCTTCAGGATAAGGGATAATCCTGAAACACCGACAATCATTCTCGCTTAATTCTCAAAGTATCTTCGAATGTCGGTCTCTTTTTCAACTCTCCGTTGAAAGGCCCAGTGCTCGTACTGGTATGCAAATCCAGTGCTCGTACTGGTATGCATTTTCGAAAATCCAGTGCTCGTGCTGGTGTGCATTTTCGAAAAAACCAGTGCTCGTGCTGGTGTGCATTTCGAAACCCAGTGCTCGTACTGGCATGCATTTTAGAAAACCCAGTGCTCGTACTGGTGTGCATTTTCGAAACCCAGTGCTCGTACTGGTGTGCAATTTTCGAAAACCCAATGCTCGTACTGGTGTGCATTTTCGAAACCCAGCGCTCGTACTGAGGCATTTTGAAATTCAGTGCTCATACTGGTGTGTTTTTCAAAACCCAGTGCTCGTACTGGTACATCTTCAAAATCTAGTGCTCATACTGGTACATCTTCAAATCCAGTGCTCGTGCTGGTACATCTAGTGCTCGTGCTAAATGTTTGGCTGACTGATCAAGTTAGCCCTCCAGGTTGTCTTTGTACTAACCATTAATTAAACATTCAAACTCTAAATTCTCAATTTCAAACTTCGGGTTACCATTCTATCAAAAATTCAATCTTTTTCTCTTGCGAAGGACCCTCTTTAGAGAGAGTTCGAGGGAGCTCGTTCCTTTCGCATGCAACCATCTTTCGTTCGCAAGAATCCTCTTTTAGGGAGAGTTTGAAGGGACTCATTTTCTTCGCAAACAGTTTGCAAAACTACCAACCAACTTTACACAAAAGAACCCTTTTTCCAGGGAGAACTTCGACGGAAGCTCGTTTCTTTTGTGGCCCCCATTTTTCTCATCTTTGGCCAACCCCTTCAGAGAGGACCCTCTTCTAGGGAGAGTGTGATGGACTCGTTCCTCAGTGATACTTTCTCAACTTTGTTTTTCGGCCGCCTTTCCATAAGAGAAGCCTATAGATAAGGAGTTTTGACAAAAACTTAATTTCTCTTCGAAAGTTCCGTTTTGCAAACACCTCCTCTTTGGGAAAGAGAGGAGTATTTTCAACTTCCCATTCAGGTAAGGGCTAAGCCTGAGTCTCTTTTTTTGGGAAAAAAGAGAGGAGAATTTTGTCATGGATGTGTCAATCGGCTGTCAAACGATTACATTCATCAAGGATTTCAAGAATATTTTGCCAATTTGCTATCAAAAGTCACTGTTGATCTCAAAACTTTCATCACGTAAAGAATTTCCTCAAACTACCTTCAGTATTATTTTCAAAAGAGCAAGACTTTTGCGAAATAAAAACTGAATTCAAGCTTTTTTCTGTTGAACAACCAAGAGGATGAAGAAAAATCTTCGATATGACCGGCAAAGGAAAAGTTCAATGATGCTGAAAAGCCATAAGTGAATTGATATTGATCAGAGCTATGGCACATTCCTAAAGATCATTCTTTTGGCAGTAAGGCAGTGGAAATATCCTGGGCAGTAAAAAGGACCTACCCAATCCATATCTTCTCAGTCATCTAAGTTGCAATCAAATATCCGTAAAAAGGATCTCTTAATTGTTGTCAAGATGAAGACGAATATGCGAGCTAGACCCCTGGGGCCAAAGAAGATTTGGATCATCTCCGAGATGAAAGAGTTTGTGACAGATCCTTCTAGGGAACGTTCAGATCACCGTCAAGATGAAGGTGACTGCAATGAGCCTCCTGGCAAACCCTAAAAGATATTTGATTTCCGCTATCATCCAGAGATTTTAAACAATGAACCAATATCATCAAGCCTAATTCCTGAGAAAGAAAAAAAGAAGAAGGATCAAAGCATCTTCAAGATGAAGGAGTTTGTGACATACCCTTCCCTGAAGAAGAGAGAAAAGTCAGGACATCTCCAAAATGAAGGATGATGTAAAAACCCGAAAAAGCTCCATGATTCAAAAGAGTGCAAAAAGATCATCATGGAAAATGCCCAAGATATCAAACTGCTCGAAACTGTCAGGAATCATCTTTATCTATGTGAATTTCTTTTATCAATATCTTTTCACTCAATTGCTTTTATGAAGCTAAGAATATTTCCTCTCTCTTCATATCAAGGAAATTGATATCTTCCTTGAAGAAGCTCAACAACAACAAATTTGAGTTTGATTCTTGATTCTACAGAGTTAGCCCCATTGGAGTTAATACTCTAGGTAGAAAGATGCGATATTCACACATATGTGCACAAATCAATCATTCTAAATCAACTACAATTTTTGGCATCTTATTAGTAATATTTTCTAGTTGTCCCAACATGAAGCAAGAACTTGATGTTCGTTTTGACGTATCCTGACGTCATCCCTCGTTAGGACTGAGAAGTCCTTTCCTTCCATCTGATCTGAGCGCTCTCAAATCTGCACACTTTTCAGTGTTCCCCAATGTCCCGCCATAGACAGTTCCTGCTCAGGATAAGGGTTAAACCTGAACTTCCTGCAAAAGGTCTGTTATTGTCAAAAGCTATTTTCAGTCTCAACAATGAGGCGCCCAAGAACAACCCCTTTTCAAGCTTTAGGGACCCCCATTTTCATCCTTTTGCAAACCCCTCTTGAATTTGTTGTGCGAAGTCTAGAGGTCCTATCACAGTTTTCTCGCTCCTCGAGATTTTGTATCCATTCAGGCTAAGGATTAAACCTGTTACCGCGCTCCACGAGGTATCACCCAAACCTTGTGCGAGAGGTCGTCTATTTTTAGAAAGCTGATTTAGTCTCAGAAATAAGGCGTCCAAGAACATCCCCTTTCCAAGCTTTAAGGAATCCCTTGTTTTTCTCTTCTCGCAAACCCTTTTCGGATTTGTTCGTCCAAACTCCGAAGGTCCCATCATGGTTTCTTAATCCGAGGATTCCATATGGTCGCCCCTTTCAGATTAAGGGTTAAGCCTGAACCTCGCTCCGTGAGGTATCTTTCGTGCAGGTTAGGGTTAAACCTGGATCTCATTTCGGCTAGATATCCTTTCTAGCCTCACCACGGTTTCTTCATCCAAGAATTCTGTACGGTTCCCCCCACTCAGGTCAAGGGTTAAACCTGAATTTTGCTTTGGCGATGCATTTCGTTGTCCAATCATGGCTTTCTCATTCGAGGATTCTGTATGGTCGTCTCCTTCAGGTTAAGGGTTAAGCCTGAACCTCGTGCGACGATGTATCTTCCTTTTTCAGGTTTAGGTTAAACCTGAGTCTCGTTCCAATGAGGTCCCCCATTTTGACGAGGTGTTTTCCTCCAGTCCCATCATGGTTCTTCCCATCGAAGAATCCATGCTTTGTATTTCCATCCAGGAAAGGATCCTACTTAAGCATTATCTCACAAGATATTTTTCAAAAATGTCCCATCGAGGTCCTCTTATATTCTTTTCCTCATTCAATTCATCTTGATATATCTTTGTCCCATCCAAGTTAAGGGCTAAACCTGAGTCATTCCAAAAGGCTGATCTTGTCTCATCTAGGAGACTTGATCAAAATTCTTATCTTTCATCATTTTGGGATCTTTATCCAAAGTCCCATCACGATTTCCTCATTTCTATTATCCAGTCATATCATTGTCGAGGATTTCGTCCCTCTAGAACCATTCAGGATAAAGTGTTAAGCCTGAAAGGCCATGTTTTTAAAATAAATTCTTCCACACCCAGCTCAGATCCGCTGACTGGGGCATTTTTCAAAATTTGGAGTGTTTATTTGCCACTAAGCTCGGTTTTCAACTAGCTTAGTAGCAAAGAGGGGCATCTGTGAACACCCCAAATTTTTCAAAATATTGTAAATATTCCCTTTTTGCCCCTGACCCCATTTTTCTGAGCAATCGAGTCAGTTTTAAATCTAAATTCCAGTTATTTCTCAGATTTTATTGAAATTAAATTCATCTGACTCAGTTTCGGATTTGGATCCATTGCCAAAATCCAAATCTGAGCCTCATTGTTCAATTTTCAAATTGTAATTACAAAAAAAAAATATCAAAAATAGTTCTTTGAATGGCTCGGACAGTCCATCCGGCATCCATTTGGATTCATTGCTCTATATTTCTCAATTTGAGGTTAAAAACTCGAAAAAAAATTCAAATTTTGAATCCAAACTCATTTTCTGAAGACATCAAACCCAATTTTTAGAAAACCCCTATTTTTGTAAATTTTTACCAAAAAATACAAAAGATAGTTTTTGTCCCTCATATTTTCTTAGGTTTTAGAATTTTATTACCAAAAATAAGAAAAAAATCAGAAAATACCGAGAAAAAAAATCCAAATAATAAAGAAAATTACAAAAAAAAAGTTTTTTTTCAAAATTTTTCTCAAAAGCAGCTATTTTTTTCTTTTCTACTTGCACTTTTCCTACAATTTTCCCGCTTCCAAACTTGTAAGAGAACCACTGGGATGTGCGCTTTTCCATGGGAAGGGACTGTCCCTGACCGTCGTGTGGAAGAAGTTTAACGGGAAACGGGCTGGCCTCAGAGGAAAAGGTGGGGCCCACCACCGTATCATGTTGGCTGTTCACTTTCTTGCAGAACCAGACTTACACCCCATGGGAAAGCAGTCCGTTTTTCAACAGAGACAGAGAAAGTTGCGGTTAGGCAGACTCCTCCCAGTTATACAACCGTACCATTTGGTGCACTAACTGCTCCTGCCAGACAAGCGAAGCCCCTGTTGGTACGTGAAAGCAGTTCTTTTTTCATGGCAATTCTCTTGTTTTTCTTAAAACCGATGGGCCCTCTGGTGATGGGCTTGTGATTTTAGTCTGTAGACTGTAATGCTCATAAAAAATAAGAGTGTACAAGGTTTTGGAACAAATGATATTGAATACCGCCGTTGATGGAGTGGGTTAAAAACAAGACACACACGATGAAAGGTCAGGTGATATTACAAAAAACAAATATTTTGTGTGTTTTGGAATCACGACCGTCCGTGGTTTTCATCATCACCATTCAGTTTAATGTAATAATGACAATCAGCATTTTTGGTGGGATCGCCATTTAAACAGTAAATAGTGGTGATTTTGGCCCTTGATGGTGGTGATTTCAAAACACAAAAGGTTTTGTCGGGGTTTATATATATATATATATATATATATATATATATATATATATATATATAGAGAGAGAGAGAGAGAGAGAGAGAGAGAGAGAGAGAGCAGTCATGAAGATATTGAAATTGGGGGCAAGAGTAATGCAGAAGATCGAACGTGCCGTTCAAGCGTTGCTGCGTTTAGGCTGCTTCTCCACGCGAGCCACGCAAGGGAGGGGCGTTGTTTTTCATCACCACCTACATCTCAAAGCATTTCTGAACCGTAACGGACGATTTAAACGGAGGGATTCACATGCATAAGCAGGCACCAAGCTTTGCTTGCACTCGCAGCACGCCTCATAAACCTGTATAAATACCCTTCAACACCCATCTTCCTCTGCACTACAACTGAGTCCCTCGGCACTCGGTATGGCTCGTTGCTCTCTTCTCTTTCCTCTGCTTTTCTCACTTCTACTAGCCCTCGCACAGGGCAATAAGTTTAAGCCATTTTCACCACCACCACCACCGCCATCATCACCACTGCTTCCGCCATCATCACCGCCACCACCACTTCCATCAACACCACCCCCACCCCCACCACCACCATTATCACCGCCATCATCACCACTGCTGCCGCCATCATCACCGCCGCCGCCATCATCACCATTTTTGCCACCACCACCACTGCTGCCACCTTCATCACCACCACCTTCTGCTTTTAGTGGTGGTGGTGGAGGAGGAGGAGGTCAGTGTACAGGCAATAGCAGCTCAGCTTCCGGCAGTGGAGGTGGAAATGGATTTGGTAATGGCGTAGGTGGTGGTAGTGGCGGCGGAGGAGGAGGAGGAGAAGGAAACTGTACGGATAATGGCTCTGCTTTTGGGAGTGGTAATGGACAAGGCTTTGGAAGTGGCGTGGGTGTGTCGCCGCCTCCTGTGGTTGCCTAGCTAAGGACATATATGGAGTTGATACCTGGGAATGGATGAGCGTGTGCTGGTTGTTGCTCCACAAGTTTCATCTTTGTGAAATGGATATGTGCACATGCTATGAATGAAAGCAATAAGTTCCACTCTTTACTCTGCAGTGTTCGTGCATTTCTTCCATTCCATGGATGCTTTATTGCACCGGCTAGATTACACCTACAGGGGATCGATGAGGGCTGTCATCTGGTCGGGTCAAGGTTGACCAAGACTCACCCATATAACTAATAATCGGGTTCAGGTTTTATCAGGTCATGAAAATAAGATCCCAAACCCGGACCAGCATAATTTTAGAAATTTAATTTTATTAAAAATATATATAAGTAACTCCGGTCGGGCCGGGTACCTTGCAAAAAAGTCGGGTACCTTGCAAAAATATTAAAGTACCTTTAAAGGTTTCTCACTGTTACATGTGACAAAGGTTAACCCAAGGTCTTTATTTGGCCATTGTCAGTAAAAGTTGCTCTATATAGAAAAATTCAGAAAAGGTGGTATCAGAATTTCAAGTAAAAGGTGAGTTTGTATCAAAAAAATACCCTACAAAAAAAATTACTTCATTACTAACAATAGAGGTGCACAATGAGTAGAGGTAAACTAGCTGAGCTTGGACAAAAGCTCAGGCTCACTAAGCATAAATGAGCCGATCTTGATCAAGCTTCAAAACTAGATTAAGTTGTATGCATTTGTGAAGAGCAGAGTTTAAATCCTGCCATTTACACACCTATTTGAAAACTTTTTTTAAAACAAGTACAGTAAGTGTACATTTGGTTGCATCTCTTGACATTTAGAAACTAAATCTCATTTGAACAGTAATCTAAAAACAACCAAACATAAAACTTGTTTGGCACAGAACCTCAAAAACAAGCTTAAAAAAAAATAAGTTGGCGTAGAACCCTAAAAGTGAGTTTAAGAAAGTGAATATCATTTATATGATATTCACTTTCTCAGGAGGCCTGATGAGATTTTGAATTTGAATCTCTTTTGAATAATATTTTTATTTTTTAAAAACACAATCAAATATACCCTAGGTGTTTAAGCTTGCCTTGAGCTCGATCCGAGCTTGAATACACATTTTTCTTAACAAGCTTTTCAAGCCTAAGCTCGGCTCAAGTCTCGCTCGTGTGCACCCTTGCCCAACAAAGCTCCCTAAAAAACAAACTCCCTCTCTCCTTCAAAAATTGCCCAACAACAAGATGCTAGGGCTCAATGTTTTAGGTAGGGTGGGGATTTTTTGGGTCAAGGTGGGCATGTGCCTACCCTTAGGCCCTACCTGGCTCAGTCACTGCTACCATATATATGAGCATAGCCCCCATTACTGCAGTTAAATCATCTTATCATACAAAAGCCACCCTTAACCTGAGATTTTTTTATAACAGAGTTGGGGAATTAGGGCACCCTCCCTTTTATAAACAGCCTTTAAGCCGACTCAAACAGGCTAGAGGCATGTTCAAACTAGTTCAAACTATCTGGCAGTTATTCAACCACCTGTGTACCAGTGGGGTTCGAACTTGCAACGCCCCATCACATGGTGACTAGCACAAACAGATATATAGAGCCCGTTGGTAATTACCTGAGTTACTTTAACCGTGGTATGTCTATTTGATAGTTTCATACTTTCAATGAAAACATGGGAAGCTCCCAAGAGTATTTGTTTGAACTACGTACATGTTAAACTTCATTTATTTCCGCATCTGCAAAATGCTTAATTTAGATTGATCTCTATGTCCATTATTTGATTGATTCTTAAAACTCATAACACAAATAACAACAAAGTTTTGTGTATATTGTGGCGATTCTACTTCCTCTAGCACTTCCATGGCTACTGGTACTAGCTAGGGGTGTGAATAGGTATGGGTCTGGTTTACCGAGACCAAATACTATAGGGTTCGGGTATGGTGCTAAATAACAAGACCTGATTAAGACCCAGGTTTATACCCGAAGGTCTGATTAACACATGAATCCGAGTATAATTTGTAAAATTTTATACCAGACTCGTACCTGACCTAAGTTCTGATTAAGACCCACAAATTTTCAATGTAAAAATGATAAGAAATATTATTTTATAGGGTATGGTCTGGGTTTGGTTCATGTAATTCTTATCATTCCGGGTATGGTTTCTCTTATAGTGGACCCAATTAGAGATGGGTCAGGACCTGCTACCATACCTGAAAATCAAGTCCAAGTCTGGTTCCACCTCGGTCTGAACGAAACTTGACCCGTTGACACCCATAACTAGTATTTTTGTTGACACCACCATTTGTATCGCCAAAATTAATCCCCTTCCAACTTCAAATGCAAACCATGATCCACTTTCATTTCCACCAACACCACCCACCTCCTCCACAACTACTAAACAAGGAGGTGGTGATCATACAACATTTAGATCAACTCTAACCAAGTGCGAAGAACAACTAGATTTCACTCATCCCGTATGTCATATAAGTTTCATATGCATTTGCGGAAGGGTGAACACAGGGTCTAAGGCATGCCTTGTTATGCAATAAATCTCCACAGGCTTGTTCTTTTGATCAAAACATTTGTGCCTTTCAGTGTGATTTTCTTCCACCAAAAACTTGGTAATACGAGTAGATAATTTTGTGATTTTGTATACTTGTAAATCTATACACTTCAATTACCACATCATGCTCTTTTGGCCCCTACTCGTAATCTCTAAAAGTGGGTTGAAATGGGATATGGTGAAGTGTCCCTACAACCCCAATAGTCACAACCCTTGAACCAAACATCAAAAATATATTTTCTTTATCTTGATTATCTTCAATCTTAATGAGTATTTAATTTGTATTTGAATTATGATTATACATGTTGCGTTGGCCTAACCTTGGGGTTGCCCCTCCTAACGGTTCTCTTATGGCCACTATATTTCTTACATCTCCCACTTGGCTATAAGAGACATAATGTGTTACCATGTTTGTTCACAACATGGACTCTGCATTGGTACACACTATTGAGTTATATATTATTCACACAATCTATGTGGACTTACCTTTCATCTTGGTACTTTTCATTATAAATCTCTTTAGAATATAATTAAGATATTTCTCTTGACTTAGGCATAACAACCTCAATTTTTTATCTTTTTGAATTTTAATTTCAAGAATATATAAGGCATCACCCATATCCATCATTTTAAATCGAGAACATAACCAAGACTTAGTCTCAATTATATGTTTATATCATTTCTTGTAATTAATATATCATCAACACAGATAAACAAAATAATAAACTTAATCCTACTTTTCTTGTCATACACACAATTGTCCAAATTATTTGCCTCATAACCCAACTTGGTTATGGCTTTATGAAATATCATGTACCACTTCCTAGGTGATTGCTTAAGCCCATCAAATGATTTATTTAACTTGTATATTTTATCTTCTTGACCTTTAATTTCAAAGCCGTCTGATTGTATAAATATGATTTCTTTTAATTTACCATTCAAGAAAGTTGTTTGCATATCCATTTGATATAAATCAAGATCAAAATAATCACTAGTACTAAAATAATATGAATAGAGGTCAATTTTGTCATAAAAGAATAACTTTCTTCATAGTTTATACACTCACGTTGAGAATAGCTTTTGCAACTAATCTTGCCTTGAACTTATTAATAATTCAATCAGTCTTGAGTTTTTTTTTAGAACATACTATCAATTGCTTTACAATCCTCAAGTAAAGTAGTTAATTCTAAGACTATATCCCTTTCTATAGAATCCAACTCATCTTTTATTGTTTCTATCTAATATTTATATTTATTAGAAGCAATTGTATCTTTAAAACTTAGGTTATCAAGAGTTTCATCAAAATCTATGGAGTATCATAGTTCTTCGCTCAATAAAAGGTAGTAATCACTAAGATAAGGAGTTACTCTCAACCATTTCTGCCAAATTTTAAGTTGTGAAGATTGTTGATCATTCATAATTGGTTTAATATCCTTAAACTATTGATTAGTTACCTTCATAATTATTTATGATATCAAGAGGGATACCATCATTTTCAAGATCAAAGCAACATTCTTTACTTTTTAGGAACTCTACTTTTTTCTTTCTATAAATCTTTTTTCAAGATTATATAATCTATAATCATTTGGACCTTTTGGGTACTCTACAAAGATGCACCTGATTGTCTTGCAATCAAACTTGTCCGTCATCTAACTCAAAATCAACACATGCGTAGGCAACCCTCACTTTCGCATATGACTTAAATCTGACATCCTATTAATCCACAACTCATGAGGTGTAAGTTTTGCCGCCTTAGAAGGGACCCTATTAAGAATGTACATGTCCGTGCTTATGGCTTATTTCCAAAATTTCTTTAGAAGGTTTGCATGTACCAACATGAATCTTGTCATATCTATTTAAAAATCTATTCATTCTCTCTACTACGTCATTTTCTTGTGGTGTATAAGGCATAGTTGTATAAAAGGTTATATTATTATCTCTCCAGAAAGATTTAAATTCATCATAATTATATTCATCACCTTTATCCGATATAATTATTTAATTTTTTCTTTCTAATAACCCTTCAACTTCATATTTATATGTCTTGAACCTTTCTAGAGCTTCAGATTTTTTATAAATTAGGTAGATATAACTATACCTTGAATAATCATCTATGAATGTGATAAAATATAATTTTTTTATGTTTTTATAGTTAATGGGTCACATATAACAGTACATACCATAACAAGTAGTTCATATGCCCTACTGCCCTTAGAAAAAACTTTTCTACTCAATTTTTCAGATATGCATGATTTATGTTTTTTAAAATCTATATTTTTGAGTGAAGGTAGTAACCCCATGATAACTATTTTTTTCATTTTATTAACATCCATATACCCTAACCTTAAATGTCACAATCAATATACTAAAAAATAATCATTGCATTAATCTTTGAAGGAGTTACATCAAGGAAAAAAAGACCATGGTCTACATCATAGTGATCCCTGAGCTTTACTTTTCTATGTCTCCCAATTATGACCTTATCGCCACAAAAATAGACTTCAAAGATGTTTTTGATAAAGTCTACCTCAGATAAAAGATTCATTCTCATGGAAGGTACATAAATATATTTGTCAATAACAAACTGGTCTATCCTAATTAAAGCTAATAAGTTCCAATTCTGACCATATCACTATAGATATTATTACCCGGACATATCTTGTGATCACCAGGCTTCAACTTCTTCAATCCTACAAGTCTCGCTTTTGTTTTTGAGATATGTCGTGTTGTCCTTAAGTCTATCAACCATCCTAGGAGGTCATCATATGTGATTAGAGACTCAAATACTATGCAAACAACTTCACATTTTTTTGTAACCTGCTTTCATGGATTCTCTTTCCTTGATATGTTTGAAAAATCCTTCTCGAGAGCTCGATTATGAGAAGGCTTTTTTGGTTTAGACTCATTGCAACAACAACCATTTTTTATGATGGAGGGAGGCTTCTTAGGATTCTAGAGATATGCATCCTTTCTTGGATCTCATTCCTAGCTATAGCCATATCCTTGGCCATTACCAACATTGACATGATCGACTACATTGTCTGACTCATTCTTGTATAAGTTTTACTGCCCAAAAAGAAATTGGATATGAGTTTTTGAAGTCATATCGTTCTTCTACTTAACTACCGCAATTATCTTCTTAACAGGGTTGTAGTCTTCGAATACTCAAATAAAATCATCTTACATGAAAGTGAGGAGAGTTGTTTGAGCGAGTTGGTCATTCTCAATGAACTTATTATAAATTTTCTTTTCTTTTGAATATATTAGTTAGTGAAGGTTTGATTTTTTTCAGCACATACAAGGTTTTGTCATGAGTTAACAAGTATTATATTTTCCACCATATTCTAAAGTTTGTGCCATTTAATTTCTTGATTTTGGAAAAATCAACCATAATTATTATATTTGACATTTTTCTAAAATTGAGAAATACTAGTGATTAAATATTTATCAACTAGTAATTTATAATAATTTATTTTATAAAATAAATAAATTTAATCTTTTTGTGTCACTACTACAGTTTAGGCATGCAACAAAATCACAACACATGCAAGAATATGCTCAAAAAAATAAATTTTAGTTAACCTAAGTGAATAACACAAAGCTTTTTGTAAAGTAGAACTACTTTTTTGTAATATTTGAAAACTCAAAAGCATGTTCTGAGCAAAAATAATAAATCAGAACCCTATAACATAAATTATGAACCTTTTCGAGTTAAAAAGGGGTGTCTACATCTTTCTATAATTATCAAAAAATCTATAATATTGGTCTGCAAATATGGAAAGTCAAAACACTAACTCAGGAAATCTGATAAATAGAAACCATGTTTTCTGATTTTTTTGAGACCGTAGGTTTGTTTATGAAATTTTATAGAAAAGCAGAAAGTCTAAAATATGATATCCAATAATAATATGGACTTAAACTAAAAGACAACTTAAAAATAATATTATTAAAACCACTTTTAAGAAACTGAAAGAAGGGTATCGACTCTTCTTCCTTCTCAAAATTGAAAACCCTAAGCCCAACCTCTCCCGCCTTAAGCTTTTTTCGGTGAAGCTCCTCTGCCAGAGCCGCTTGTCAGGCGGTGGTTCTCAGTCTCTGAATATGAGGGCAATGCATCACGTCTCATATGGGGACTATAGAGTCATCTTCAACATTTTCAGACGAGAGGGAAAAGAAGAGGGGATTTTCGTTGGCTTACAGTCGGATGACCTGAGAAGGGTTCCTATGTAAGACTCATGAATTTTCAAAAAAAAAAAAAATTAATACATGATGAAATTTTAGAAATGCTTATATAGGTATATATATATATACACACACACATGAAACCCTAGAATGAATATATATCGTAATGATATTATATCAAGTCCCTAAGTTTTTATTTAAAATGCATAAAATCATTTGAATTGAACCACTAAAAGAATTTTTAAATGCCTAAGCTCAATGTATTTTAAGAAATTCTGACAAGAAGCGAGGTATAAGAAAATTTTTAGGTTTTACTGGAATTTAGAAAGATCATTTAAAAAACCTAAGTGTAATTTCAAATAAAATGAAATAAATAAAACATTTTCACTCAAAGGGGCATTTTTAAAAGACTCTCAAACCCTAGAGGGCGTGAGGGGCTCTAGAAGGGGTATTTTTGAAAGAATTTTCAAATGAATTCAAACAAAATAAGCCTAGTGAGGAGTGTGGGAGGCTAAAATAAGGTATTACAAGTATGTCACCGCCTAAAAGTGTGTGACATACACCCCAACCATCCATCTCCTCCTTTTAATCCTAGCATTCCATTTGAAAACCCTAGACTATAAACATTTTTAAGAAAAGAAGAGAGAGAAGCAAGGGGCAATTTTTGGTCTCTCTCGCTCTCCCAAAATCATGGCCTCCTCCTTTCCTTGGGTGCTTACTCCCTCTTGTTGCTAGGGTGTAGCATTAGGTACCTTGTAGGGACTCCCATCTACACTCCATGAAAGGGAGGCACGCCATCTTCTCCATTCCTCCATAAATCACAAGGTGAGAAAGTCTTCATAGCTGCCACTCTTTCTTTATGAAGAAAAACATTGGTTTAAGCATGATGTTGAGCTCCATGACATTTTATGAAATGTTGGAAGTGAAGCAGATTAGAAATCCCCAAAGGGGAGTTTGCATTTCGTTCTTTCTATTATGTCATTCTCTTGTAAGCTCACAACGCATGCCACCCACGCACAATTTTTTTTTTTAATGTGTATAAATCTCGTTGTTTTGTTCACGGCATGTTGAGTGCAACCTTGCATTTGCGGAAGGGTGGACACAGGGTCTAAGGCGTGCCTTGTTATGCAATAAATCTCCACAAGCTTGTTCTTTTGATCAAAACATTTGTGCCTTTCAGTGTGATTTTCTTCCACCAAAAAATTGGTAACACTAGTAGATAATTTTGTGATTTTGTATACTTGTAAATCTATACACTTCAATCACCACATCATGCTCTTCTGGCCCCTACTTGTAATCTCTGAAAGTGGGTTGAAATGGGATATGGTGAAGTGTCCCTACAACCCCAATAGTCACAACCCTTGAACCAAACATCAAAAATATATTTTCTTTATCTTGATTATCTTCAATCTTAATGAGTATTTAGTTTGTATTTGAATTATGATTATACATGTTGCGTTGGCCTAACCTTGGGGTGGCCCCTCCTAACGGTTCTCTTATGGCCACTATATTTCTTACATCTCCCACTTGGCTATAAGAGACATAATGTGTTACCATGTTTGTTCACCACATGGACTCTTGGTTATGGCTTTATGAAATATCATGTAACACTTCCTAGGTGATTGCTTAAGCCCATCAAATGATTTATTTAACTTGTATATTTTATCTTCTTGAGCTTTAATTTCAAAGCCTTCTGATTGTATAAATATGATTTCTTTTAATTTACCATTCAAGAAAGTTGTTTGCATATCCATTTGATATAAATCAAGATCAAAATAATCACTAGTACTAAAATAATAGGAATAGAGGTCAATTTTGTCATAAAATAATAATTTTCTTCATAGTTTATACACTCATGTTGAGAATAGCTTTTGCAACTAATCTTGCCTTGAACTTATTAATAATTCAATCAGTCTTGAGTTTCTTTTTTAGAACATACTATCAATTGCTTTACAATCCTCAAGTAAAGTAGTTAATTCTAAGACTATATCCCTTTCTATAGAATCCAACTCATCTTTTATTGTTTACATCTAATATTTATATTTATTAGAAGCAATTGTATCTTTAAAACTTAGGTTATCAAGAGTTTCATAAAAATCTATGGAGTATCATAGTTCTTCGCTCAATAAAAGGTAGTAATCACTAAGATAAGGAGTTACTCTCAACCATTTCTGCCCAATTTTAAGTTGTGAAGATTGTTGATCATTCATAATTGGTTTAATATCCTTAAACTATTGATTAGTTACCTTCATAATTATTTATGATATCAAGAGGGATACCATCATTTTCAAGATCAAAGCAACATTCTTTACTTTTTAGGAACTCTACTTTTTTCTTTCTATAAATCTTTTTTCAAGATTATATAATCTATAATCCTTTGGACCTTTTGTGTACTCTACAAAGATGCACCTGATTGTCTTGCAATCAAACTTGTCCGTCATCTAACTCAAAATCAACACATGCGTAGGCAACCCTCACTTTCGCATATGACTTAAATCTGACATCCTATTAATCCACAACTCATGAGGTGTAAGTTTTGCCACCTTAGAAGGGACCCTATTAAGAATGTACATGTCCGTGCTTATGGCTTATTTCCAAAATTTCTTTAGAAGGTTTGCATGTACCAACATGAATCTTGTCATATCTATTTAAAAATCTATTCATTCTCTCTACTATGTCATTTTCTTATGGTGTATAAGGCATAGTTGTATGAAAGGTTATATTATTATCTCTCCAGTAAGATTTAAATTCATCATAATTATATTCATCACCTTTATCCAATATAATTATTTAATTTTTTCTTTCTAATAACCCTTCAACTTCATATTTATATGCATTGAACCTTTCTAGAGCTTCAGATTTTTTATAAATTAGGTAGATATAACTATACCTTGAATAATCATCTATGAATGTGATAAAATATAATTTTTTTATGTTTTTATAGTTAATGGGTCACATATAACAGTACATACCATAACAAGTAGTTCATATGCCCTACTGCCCTTAGAAAAAACTTTTCTACTCAATTTTTCAGATATGCATGATTTATGTTTTTTAAAATCTATATTTTTGAGTGAAGGTAGTAACCCCATGATAACTATTTTTTTCATTTTATTAACATCCATATACCCTAACCTTAAATGTCACAATCAATATACTAAAAAATAATCATTGCATTAATCTTTGAAGGAGTTACATCAAGGAAAAAAAGACCATGGTCTACATCATAGTGATCCCTGAGCTTTACTTTTCTATGTCTCCCAATTATGACCTTATCGCCACAAAAATAGACTTCAAAGATGTTTTTGATAAAGTCTACCTCAGATAAAAGATTCATTCTCATGGAAGGTACATAAATATATTTGTCAATAACAAACTGGTCTATCCTAATTAAAGCTAATAAGTTCCAATTCTGACCATATCACTATAGATATTATTACCCGGACATATCTTGTGATCACCAGGCTTCAACTTCTTCAATCCTACAAGTCTCGCTTTTGTTTTTGAGATATGTCGTGTTGTCCTTAAGTCTATCAACCATCCTAGGAGGTCATCATATGTGATTAGAGACTCAAATACTATGCAAACAACTTCACATTTTTTTGTAACCTGCTTTCATGGATTCTCTTTCCTTGATATGTTTGAAAAATCCTTCTCGAGAGCTCGATTATGAGAAGGCTTTTTTGGTTTAGACTCATTGCAACAACAACCATTTTTTATGATGGAGGGAGGCTTCTTAGGATTCTAGAGATATGCATCCTTTCTTGGATCTCATTCCTAGCTATAGCCATATCCTTGGCCATTACCAACATTGACATGATCGACTACATTGTCTGACTCATTCTTGTATAAGTTTTACTGCCCAAAAAGAAATTGGATATGAGTTTTTGAAGTCATATCGTTCTTCTACTTAACTACCGCAATTATCTTCTTAACAGGGTTGTAGTCTTCGAATACTCAAATAAAATCATCTTACATGAAAGTGAGGAGAGTTGTTTGAGCGAGTTGGTCATTCTCAATGAACTTATTATAAATTTTCTTTTCTTTCGAATATATTAGTTAGTGAAGGTTTGATTTTTTTCAGCACATACAAGGTTTTGTCATGAGTTAACAAGTATTATATTTTCCTCCTTATTCTAAATTTTGTGCCATTTAATTTCTTGATTTTGGAAAACTCAACCATAATTATTATATTTGACATTTTTCTAAAATAGAGAAATACTAGTGATTAAATATTTATCAACTAGTAATTTATAATAATTTATTTTATAAAATAAATAAATTTAATCTTTTTGTGTCACTACTACAGTTTAGGCATGCAACAAAATCACAACATGTGCAAGAATATGCTCAAAAAAATAAATTTTAGTTAACCTAAGTGAATAACACAAAGCTTTTTGTAAAGTAGAACTACTTTTTTGTAATATCTGAAAACTCAAAAGTATGTTCTGAGCAAAAATAATAAATCAGAACCCTATAACATAAATTATGAACCTTTTCGAGTTAAAAATGGGTGTCTAAATCTTTCTATAATTATCAAAAAATCTATAATATTGGTCTGTAAATATGGAAAGTCAAAACACTAACTCAAGAAATCTAATAAATAGAAACCATGTTTTCTGATTTTTTTTAGACTGCAGGTTTGTTTATGAAATTTTATAGAAAAACAGAAAGTCTAAAATATGGTATCCAATAATAATATGGACTTAAACTAAAAGACAACTTAAAAATAATATTATTAAAACAACTTTTAAGAAACTGAAAGAAGGGTATCGACTCTTCTTCCTTCTCAAAATTGAAAACCCTAAGCCCAACGTCTCCCGCCTTAAGCTTTTTTCGGTGAAGCTCCTCTGCCAGAGCCGCTTGTCAGGCGGTGGTTCTCAGCCTTTGAATATGAGGGCAATGCCTCACGTCTTATATGGGGACTATAGACTCATCTTCAACAGTTTCAGACGAGAGGGAAAAGAAGAGGGGATTTTCGTTGGCTTACAGTCGGGTGACCTGAGAAGGGTTCCTATGTAAGACTCATGATATTTCAAAAAAAAAAAAATTAATACAGGATGAAATTTTAGAAATGCTTATATATATATATATATATATATATATATATATAAACACACACGAAACCCTAGAATGAATATATTGTAATGATATTATATCAAGTCCCTAAGTTTTTATTTAAAATGCATAAAATCATTTGAATTGAACCACTAAAAGAATTTTTAAATGCCTAAGCTCAATGTATTTTAAGAAATTCTAACAAGAAGCAAGGTATAAGAAAATTTTTAGGTTTTACTGGAATTTAGAAAGATCATTTAAAAAACCTAAGTGTAATTTCAAATAAAACGAAATAAATAAAACATTTTCACTCAAAGGGGCATTTTTGAAAGACTTTCAAACCCTAGAGGGCGTGAAGGGCTCTAGAAGGGGTATTTTTGAAAGAATTTTCAAATGAATTCAAACAAAATAAGCCTAGTGCGGAGTGTGGGAGGCTAAAATAAGGTATTACAAGTATGCCACCGCCTAGAAGGGTGTGACATACACCCCAACCATCCATCTCCTCCTTTTAATCCTAGCCTTCCATTTGAAAACCTTAGACTATAAACATTTTTAAGAAAAGAAGAGAGATAAGCAAGGGGCAATTTTTGGTCTCTCTCGCTCTCCCAAAATCATGGCCTCCTCCTTTTCTTGGGTGCCTACTCCCTCTCATTGCTAGGGTGTAGCATTAGGTACCTTGTAGAGACTCCCATCTACACTCCATGCAAGGGAGGCACGCCATCTTCTCCATTCCTCCATAAATCACAAGGTGAGAAAGTCTCTATTGCTGCCACTCTTTCTTTAAGAAGAAAAACATGGGTTTAAGCATGATGCGGAGCTCCATGAGATTTTATGAAATGTTAAAAGTTAAGTAGATTAGAAAACCCCAAAGGGTAGTTTACATTTCGTTCTTTCTATTATGTCATTCTCTTGTAAGCTCACAATGCATGCCACCCACGCACAACATTTTTTTTTTAATGTGTATAAATCTCGTTGTTTTGTTCATAGCATGTTGAGTGCAACCTTGCACATTTGGGTCTAGCCATGTGGGGGATATGGGTTGGAAGTCCAGTTTGACCTTTCCCTTGTAGCATTTTGGCACAAGGGATGCAGGTTTCAGCACCCCTGCAGCCACATCCCTTTTTCCTTTTTTTTTCCCCTACCGCACCATGTCAGGTTTCTTTTTTTTCTTTCACAGCCGAACTGCAGCCTGTTGCAGCCAGAGTGATGTGGCTGCAAGCTTCTACGGGTCCCAGACCAAGTCTGAGATACAGGTTGTGCCAGACAAGGCACTTTTCCCCTTTCCCTTTTGTGTGGCTGCTGCTCGGTCAAGTTCCAATCTATCATGCACAACCGTGCATAGACCGATCTGGTGAGCTCGTACCAGCTGGTCAATGAGCTGACCAGGCTAGATGTCTGCCCTACTGTAGCAACAGCCTGACATTGCCCGATCTAGCCACTGGGCTTGCAGACCACAATGGCCCAGACCGTCGCATGCTGCAGTTCATGTGGCTCTTTCAGCATACTGGCTGACGAGTCTGGGCCTACATGTCAGGCTAGACTAAGCCATGTGTCGGTCTGTCAGTAGCCATAGTGCCTGCCATTCTAGCCCTTATCTGCAGGGGCAACAACCCGTGTTCTTGCTCAGCAGGTCTCCGAACCCCACCTATGCGAAACTGGCATATGCCAAAGTACTCCTTAGCGTCTTGAGTCAGACCCTTGGGCAGCCCTTCGCCAGCTGCAAATCTCCGCATTGATGGTGCCTAGGTGATAGCACCTTAGGTACTGGTATTCCCTGTAGTTAGGTGCTTCGTGTCAGCACTTTAAGTGCTGCAAAATTCTGCAGTAGTGGGCAGTATGGCAGCCATTCTCTCGTTGCGTTTGACAGCATCCTGATAGGGTTGGTAGCATGTATCTTGTTGCAATCCTTTCCACGTATTCAATGTGTGTTGCAACAGCTTGTGCATTGCATTTTCCTACGCATTTGGCACTTCATGGCTACATCCTTCTTGCTGCATTCACATGTACAATTGATGTAACCATGGTAACACTTTGTGCTGCAATTTTTCATGCACGCTAAGCAATTATGGCAGCAAATAGTTGCTGCATTCTTTTTTTGCACACTTGTTACCTAATGAGCAACATGTATGCTTCGACAAATTTCATATATTCGAACTTAAAAAAATTTACATTGCAGCATGATAAGTGAATCGCCACATGACGCATGCACTTCTCGCACATCTTGTCACATATACAAATTGGCTATGCGAAGTATGTTGTGTCTTGCTTAAATGTTTTTTTCTGACATTCATGGAAAGCAATGTCATTGCTCGCACAATGTTTCTAATTGACCGTATGTATGCTTCGATGAAGTGGCATCATTTGAACTCAAAATTATATTACAACATGCTTGATGAATTATGATATAACACATGCACCTCTCACATCTCGACACGGTGGTCAATTGCCTACGATGTGCATGTTTTGATAATTTAAGTGTCATAGTTTTGGCGGCATGCCTGTTAGTTTTGATATGTCCACAAGAACGGTTGGCACATCATGCCACTAAACTAAAATTTATTAAATTGAACAGGTTTGTTATCAAGTGTTTTAAATTTATCATTGTTTTATAACATGCAATGTATGCTTAAATGGATTCATGCATGTTACACACTTGGTACTTGATTCATCCCAAAAATGCAAAGGGGACTTGGGGCACCATTATAGGGGTATAAACTATTCTTTTGAGGCTTATTGCATGTTAAAACACCATGCGAGTTGTGTGTGGGCGATGGATCCACTTTGTGAGTTGAGTTCACTTGATCAAGATTGTCTTATACGCCTAAAAAGAATATGTTGATGTCACCTTCATCGATGAAGTGCTCTTCTTGGCTTTGTTGTGCTAGAGCACGTGAATGGACGAGCTTGACCTCGTTATGATGTTCGTGTTGCCTTGCGGAGAACATAAGGCAAATAAGCCTAAGTACCTCGAAATGAGAGAATGTTTACTAACTAAAGCCCTAATAAGATAAACCACTCGATTGCCTATTTACAAAACAGTTTACCTTAGAGAAGGTGGATGGTATAATCCAGAGTGACCAGTCAATTTTATGACACATTTAAAGAGCAAAGGTATCCTTTGACCTCCAGTCACTAAGAGTTAGGGAGGTTGAGGTTGTCTGTTGAGGTATCTCAGCTACTATAGTAGTTTGAATTGCAATCTGTTACCTATGTGAGGTTTTCTCTCTGTCACGGCCACCCTTATGAGGTTGACTTGGTTTATAGGTACCCCGGTTATCACACTCAATAGAATAATAAACGTTCGCAGTATTTTTCACAGATGCAAAGTGTTCCTTTGCGTACCCGAAGGAGTAATCAAGACAGAACAATTAAACTAACTTGCTAACTGCTGACTCATGAGTTTGATGTTTTCTGTCATAGTTTATTTTGTAAATGTTTAGTTGCTTACTTGCTTAATCGCTTAATTGCATTTGATTATGGTCTTAAAAGCATGTTGAATACTTGATGTTGTAGCTCTCTGCTTAGTTGTGATTCTTAATTGCATGTTCGTTACGAGATGCTTACTTACTTAATTTCACCCTCTAAAGCATGCTAGTTATTTGTTGTTGTCATTCACTACTCAATGCTAATCCTACTATTAAATTGGATTTTACCATGCTCACTGTCTTTACTTGCTTATAGTTGCACTTGTTTAATTATTGTAAAAGAATGTTATTGATAACTACATCATGCTTGCTTTGCTTATATTTTTCATAAAATGGTAAGTTATGGATTCTATCTCACCAGCTAGCAAGAGTATTGACCCCGTTTTATGAGGTGTAGGTGATTGACAGGTAGTGCGATGGGGCCCAATGTGTTGCGATGATTGGATCCTACACTTCTAAAGCTTTTTGTGATTCTGGCAGTCATTTTGGAAAAATGTCCCAATTTTGAGAGACATTTTGTAAAAAGGAAAATTGTATATCTCTTTGTCGCATTTTGTAATGAAATATTCATTTTATAATTTTGCCTGTAACCCGCTCAAAGATTTTCAACTAGTTTCCCCCTTTAAATTTTTCTGCTTGGCGCAACCTTTAAAAAAAAATTCTCTAAGATCTGAGGATTTTCAAGTTGGTATTTTTGGGGTGTTACAACTTTTGGTATTAGAGTAATATTTAGAAGTGTGGTTCAAGACTCTTCACGCATCGACCATCACACTATAAGTATGTTTGACTTAGTAGCTTTTCATTAATTTCTACTTTACTTACTTTTCCTGTTGCACATATATGTTTGTTGTTAGTTGTCGTTCTATGTGAGACAAGACGTGTTGTTTGAAGCCTTGCATGATATGGCTCGAGGTATAGAGGATCTGACCCAAGCGGTTCAGACGATTAAGAGAAATGTTTTTGTGCTTGCGCATCGAGCACCTCTGTGTGCTAGATGCAAGATGGAACACGTGGGACAAGTTTATCCCTGTGAGTTGAGTGACTGTCCTTATTATGGCCTTAGAGGGCATATTGAAGTTGAGTGCCAGCTTAAGCTGGGAGATGAAATCTGGAAGGGTAATGTTGAAACCGTAGAAGACGTAGCATCAGAAACCAGTCTAATACCGCTTGAAGTCGTTGACCGTGAGGGAGATTTGCGCACTTCGCCAAACTCTCCACATTACTCACCAACACCTTATTCTCATTCCCCTTAGTATGTGCCAGCTTCTCCTCCTCCATCTCCAGTGCTGAATGAAGCTCTTGAAGTAGACCCCGAGATAGTTTGGCATACTTCACCAAATTCTTCCGAGTATACACCAGCATCTCCTCCTCGTCCTAAGCAGAGACACTTGATGAATAGGAAGGACTACCGAGACCATTACACTAGTAGAAAATGAAAAGATGTTGCTTGTTTGAATATTTTGATGAGACACTAAGTTAGTGTTTCATTTTTTGTTTTTCCAACTCAGTTGGATACATTTTTGTAACCTTGTCATAGTTAAAGGGTATTTTAGCTTGATATGTAATAGAAATGTGTGAACTATTTGCCTTATGATAAGAATTTATGCTTTTGAAGTGGTACCTTCTCTAATACGAACATTTTTCTTGTTCAAGATGGCTTGGCAAGGAAGATGCAACAACCTTATGGAGACTCTCAACAACCTTGCAGAGGTTGTCAATCGTCAGGCAGAAACGATGCGCACTATGGATGATAACCTTCAGCAGGTCGCTTAGAGGCGTGGGACTCCTGCTCCGGTGCCAGTCACTACAATACCCTACAAGTAGTTCATGATAATGAACCCACCATCTTTTAACAGGAAGTCTACTCTAGAAGGAGCTAAAAACTAGATCTAAGAAATCGAACAATTTTTTTGTGTGCTACAAGTTAGTGATGAACAAAAAGTCAACTTTAAAACATACAGAGTGTGCGGAGATGCAGAGAGGTGGTGGGCTACGACTCTAGAAGTCAAGTTTGCCAATGAATCAGTTATATGGACGCAATTCATTAAAGTGTTCTATGCGGCATACTTTTTGAAGCATGAGCGGAGCAGAAAGATACAAGAGTTTCTTGATCTTCAGCAAGGAGACTCTACTTTAACATAATACATCACAAAGTTCAGGAGTCTGAAACATTACTGCCCTAACATTTACACGACAGAGAAAGAGTGGGCAATGAAGTTTGCTCATGGTTTGAAGCCATCTCTACAGATAAAGGTGTATAATTGTGGCCCCAAGACTTTAGATGAGGCCTTGGAGGTGGCCACTCTCTTGGACCAAGATTGGTCAAAGTCCCAGAAGATACAACCATTTTGAGGAAACCAGCATTCAGACCAAAAGAGTTGGCCTAAGACAAGATCATTTCAGAAGAATTTGGGAAGAAAGAAATTCACTCCCTCAAGAAAAAAGCATCGACCCCAGGGAAACACCAAGTACCAACAACATCATTAACATCAGCAGCAGAAGCCAACGGCAACACCAGGTTGTTTGAAATTTTCCGTTAATCATCCCAGTCGGGCGTGTCCTCATAACACCAGAAGATGTTTATACTATGGCAAGATGGGAAACTATATCAAGGACTATCGAAAGAAGCAGTCAAATGACTTGAAGAGGAACAACCCAGGACCGTCACAACCATCGTACCAACAACCGCCACAACAGTAGCAATCTCAATAGCAGAAGGCAGGCGATAAAAAAGCAGTGGCAATATGAGCTTATGCGGCCACTGTAGAGCAAGTGACCAAGGGAGAATTGGTCCAAGGTACCGTATTTGTAACGCCCAACAAAGCTCCCTAAAAAACAAACTCCCTCTCTCCTTTAAAAATTGCCCAACAACAAGATGCTAGGGCTCAATGTTTAGGTAGGGTGGGGATTTTTTGGGTCAAGGTGGGCATGTGCCTACCCTTAGGCCCTACCGGGCTCAGTCATTGCTACCATATATATGAGCATAGCCCCCATTACTGCAGTTAAATCATCTTATCATACAAAATCCACCCTTAACTTGAGATTTTTTTATAACAGAGTTGGGGAATTAGGGCACCCTCCCTTTTATAAACAACCTTTAAGCCGACTCAAACAGGCTAGAGGCATGTTCAAACTAGTTCAAACTATCTGACAGTTATTCAACCACCTGTGTACTAGTGGGGTTCGAACTTGCAAGGCCCCATCACATGGTGACTAGCACAAACAGATATATAGAGCCCGTAGGTAATTACCTGAGTTACTTTAACCGTGGTATGTCTATTTCATAGTTTCATACTTTCAATGAAAACATGGGAAGCTCCCAAGAGTATTTGTTTGAACTACGTACATGTTAAACTTCATTTATTTCAGCATCTGCAAAATGCTTAATTTAGATTGATCTCTATGTCCATTATTTGATTGATTCTTAAAACTCATAACACAAATAACCACAAAGTTTTGTGTATATAAATTCAATTAGAATGACTCCAAATCCACCACCATTAATATTGTGGCGATTCTACTGCCTCTAGCACTTCCATGGCTACTGGTACTAGCTAGGGGTGTGAATAGGTATGGGTTTGGTTTACCTAGACCAAATACTATAGGGTTCAGATATGGTGCTAAATAACAAGACCTGATTAAGACCCAGGTTTATACCCGAAGGTCTGATTAACACATGGATCCGAGTATAATTTGTAAAATTTTATACCAGACCCGAACTGTAACGCCCCGGATTTCCAAAACAAAGCTAAGTTAAAATTTTCATGATTTTTTTTTTCTTTGCAGCGGAACTTACAAAAGCTTTTAGCAGCGGAATCAGACGATAATGAGTCGTCAGTTTTAGAAAACTCCGAGCACATTGCAGGTATGTGGCCAAGCAACTCATTGACCACCAAAGTGTTCCATTTTATCGAAAACATATGTTTATTACAACACTACTGCTTAGGAAAGCAGTGTAGGTTCAATAAAAAGGAAGCAGTACAACTCTGTCTAGAGAAACCCTGGAACTCGATGCCGCCTTGCTCCGCATATCGCCACGCAGGTTCAACACCTGAAATCCCCATAAAACGGGGTCAGAACCACTGATGGTCTGGTAAGCATGCAGTCATACATCCATTCAACTCAAATACAATAATGATCACTCAGGGTCGCAATGCGCAATAACGACACTCAAGCCTCCAAGACTTAGCGTATATCGCAAGAGCCTCCGTAGGGCTATGAGTTGAACATCCGCTCGAGTCCTCATGACTTAGAGCAAGCCTTTTCAGGGCTGTGATTTGAATAACCGCTTAAGTCTCCACGACTTAGCCATGACCTCTTTTGGGTCTCAAAGTGATGTCTAGCTCAAGTCTTCATACTTGGCACATCTGTATCCCACGCATCTAAGGACAACTCCTCGAGCTTCGCTTAGTCGTGCGGATACAACACGGGTCTTTGCCCAGTCGGTCCAGTAGTATACCGAACATGACACCTTCACAAAGGTTATGCAGGACTGACTCAACACGTCATCCACTCATACATTCAAAGCATCGCTGCACCTAGAACTAATGCATTGTTTGATAATTAACCACTCCCGCCTTTGGTACGCAGGTAGAGCTATTGTCCGGGCATCAACGCGACGTTCTGGGGGGTGATTATTCTATGTATTTTAGATACCCCAGAGGCCTGTTGACCCTATCCATAGTAGGGCAGTGTGTTTCAACTGGGAGAATCCTACTAGGCCCATATTCGGATGCATCCTCTACTTGCAGTAGTTGGGTTCAATCCTTAGATCTTAAGGATAACCACGACCCCAAAACCCATGAGTGACTGAGGCCATCGTGGACTCTATCAGGTCCAAAGTAAAATACATGTCACTCAAGGCTGTATCATCACTGTCATTCCACAGTGAGCATAATTCCTGAAGGGGTCTGCCAGTCTTACAATTACTTGGACAGAATTTGCATGCCATTTAGGCAGCCCGTGCTTTCAGCACTACGGGAGTATGTACCCGACCCCATTCAGTCTGCCCCAACACAGTCATTACTGAGGGGGTACCCCTAACACGATTTTCAACCGCGGGGTATGTGCGACCTTAAGTCTTATTCATATGCATGCAGAACACCGCTCTTGGCACTTCGGCCACCGCGAGCATCACACCTCTTTGGGTGGAAACAACACACTCTGGCTCTTCGGCCCTTACGAGTCTGGTTGTGTAACCGTTCTCAATGAGCATGCATATGACTCGATCTAAATAGATCGGCTACTCGACGTATTTTTACGCAACGAGTCCAAACCTAGACAAGGCGCAACCTCTACTCTGGCTCAGCGGCCCTTACGAGCAAGGTGCCCTTGCAGGCACAAGGATACGAGCCGATCTGGCATCGTTTCATCAACGGACATCATTATGCCGTTCCATTGGTTCAGGCAGCTCTTCTGCCAACCATTTTGTCAGCACATCCCCTGCTCTATCGGCAGCGGTGCGACGAACCCTTCTACGTTTGTAGAAGGCATTCCATGAACTGGGTAGCACTCTGCTATATGTCAGAGTATCCTGCTACGTTCTTTCTGAGCTATTCTTAGCTTCTTCAGAAATTTCAGCAGCACTTCCTCTCTTTTACGGAGAAAGCGTGCGTTTCTTTTATCCATTTCAGCGGCATCTCCCCTCTTTGGTAGGAAATCGCCACGCTTAATCCGGGAAATGGATGCGCACCGTTGTGCGTACTTTGCATCCATCAAGGTTGCAGGAACCCTTGGCCATAGCCAGGCCATACGTAATTGACTTAGTTTTTACGTAAAGAGCATTTTGCCAAAAAGTGAAGCCTTTCCAATAGGGGCTTCATTCGTCAAGCAGAATCTTGAACGAGGAGCGGTCAGGGAATCGCATTGGCGATTTGGAGTTTGATCTCCATTTGAACGCTCATTTATGCGCTATATATGTAGTATAAGCAGAAGCCTGTGCTTTATACAGCGGCGGCGTAAAGAAATGCATATACTATTGTTCAGGGTGTGTAACTGAACGAAATATTCTACATATATAACAAAGCAGAAGCCTTGGCATCGTTCGACGCGACGGCGTAAGTAAATACATTGCAGAAAGCAGGAGCCTTGGCATCGTTCGACGCGACGGCGTAAGTAAATGCATAATCGGAAGTGCAGTAATCGGAAGTGCAGAAAACAGGGAGCCTTGGCATCATACGACGCGATGGCAAAGGTAAATTACATAGCCTGTGCGATATAGGACGCGTCGGCAGAATCAACAGATATACACTTAGATCCGTATCCAACGATAGTTACGAGGCGAGCGGGTGAACACCGAAGTGTTCTGAAGGGCTCAACCAAGAACTAGGGCGAGATACCATTTTGAAAACGCATATACTGCGTGTTTGAACATAGATATATCCGACGATAGTTACGAGACGAGCGGGTGAACACCAAAGTGTCCAAAAAGGGCTCAATCAAGAACTAAAGCAAGATACTACTTCAGAAAGTATATTCTATATACAAACAGTCAAATACTTGAGAGAGATGGATCAACGAAGCGAACTTACTTCAAATCGTGGAAGAAATGGCTCCGGGTTGCTTCTTTGGCTTCGAGCCTTCCTTCGAGAGGTCAGACTAAGTCAGATGAAGCTGACTTAGTTGAGAAAGAGGTAGAGTAGGTCAAGCTACTCAACCTAAGTGGTTTGAACCAAACAGGGTTCGATCCAAGTCAACTGGGTTCGGCAGGTTCGAACTCAGCTCAAGTAGGCTAAGTCTGGGTTCAGAAACCCAAACCGGAATCAGGACCAAAAAGGACTTTGACTTTGACTTTAAACCCAACTAGGTTCAAGTCAAGTCAACTGGGTTTGGACCAGGTCAAGTGGGTTCAGACCCAGGTCAGTTGGGTTAGGACCAGGTCAGGCAGGCTCAGACCAGGTCAGGCAGGCTCAGGCTAAGTCAGGTAGGCTCAGACCTACTGGGCTAGGTAGGGGAGGTTTTAGGAAGTAGGAGAGAGAAAGAGGAGGCTAGAAAGGGGGGACGATTTTTTCTAAAGGGGAGGGCCTTTATTTATAGGAAATGAAACTTGGGCCCCAAGTTTCCCCTTTACCCATTTGCCCTTGGCTTCTTTTTAATGCCAAGAGGTTCCTTGGTGTGGGGCCCACTTGGATATTCCATGGGATATTTTTGTGGGTCCCACCAGATATTTTCTGAGGAATATTCCTGTGGGTCCCACCAATATTTCTGTGGGTCCCGCAAGAATTTCCGGTTTCCGGCGATTTTTTTCCGAAAAATTCTGAGTACGCCATTCCCTTCGTATTGACGTAACTAAGAAAGTTGGCTCGCAGGAATCCTTTGATTTCATTCAGGTAGGAAGTTATGGCTTCCAGAGTGTTTGAGCATATATTCGCGATTCGACGAATATCCTAAGTATAACTGGCTCGCAGGAATTGATTCGTTTTGCATTCTGAGAAAAATGCTATTTTTACCGGTAAATGCCTCATGAATTTTATTCAGATATTTTCTGAAAAATTGCGGGTCTTACATCATTATCCCCTTAAAAGAATTTCGTCCGCGAAATTCAGCTAAGAGTACAAGGTGAAGAGTTCAGGATATTTATCCCACATATCTGATTCGGGCTCTCAAGTGCAATCATCGATTCCATGATGCTGCCACCTCACTTTAACAAGTGGAATGACCTTCATTCTTAGCACTTGCTCCCGGCGGTCTATGATCTCCACTGGCCTTTCTTCTACCGTCATATCTTCTCGAATGTCAATATCTTCATGTTGAATGACGTGATAAGGATCATGAACGTATTTACGAATCATTGATACGTGAAATACATCATGTATTTGCGCGTATTGTGGTGGCAATGCTACTCGGTAGGCAGTCTCTCCGATTCGGCTCAAAACTTCGAAGGGACCAACGAATCTGGGCTGAGCTTCCCCTTCTTTCCAAAACAAAACACACTCTTGGTTGGAGAGACCTTGATAAAAACCTTATCTCCAACCGCAAAAGTGAGTTCCCTACGCCGCTGATCGGCGTAGCTCTTCTGTCGACTCTGAGCAGTCAGTAGCTTCTTTCTGATCATGTGGACCTGCTCAGTATAATGCTGCAACACAATGGGCGAGTCAAAGGTTCGCTCACCCACTTCACCCCAATGGATTGGTGATCGACAGGGTCGCCCGTACAAGGCTTCATACGGTGCCATCCCAATGCTAGCGTGGTGGCTATTATTATAAGCAAATTCAGCCAACGCTAGGTGGGAATCCCAATCACCCTTCCATTCCAGCATACAGGCTCTTAACATATCTTCAAGAGTCTGTATGGTTCGTTCTGATTGCCCATCTGTTTGGGGATGGAATGCTGTACTGAACTTGAGTTTCGTCCCCAGGGCTCTCTGAAGCTGCTCCCAAAAGTGAGAGGTGAACTTCGGGTCACGATCAGATATAATCGAAGTTGGCACTCCATGGAGTCTAACGATTTCCCGAATGTAGATCTCTGCCAATCGTTCAGTTGAGTATCGAGTGTTGATTGGTAGGAAGTGAGCAGACTTGGTGAGTCTATCCACGATCACCCATATCGAATCGTGTTGTCTCTTGGATCGAGGCAATCCAACGATGAAATCCATCGTAATGCCTTCCCATTTCCATTCTGGAATCTCGATCCGTTGCATCTTTCCACCAGGTCGCTGATGTTCGATCTTAACTTGCTGGCAGATCAAACACTTCGAGACAAACGTAGCCACATCACGCTTCATACCCTTCCACCAGTACTTTCTCTGTAAATCTCGGAACATCTTCGTACCCCCAGGGTGGATAGTATATTTGCTACTATTGGCCTCCTGGAGTACTTCCTGTCTTAGCTCAGTGTTATTTGGAACCCAAATTCTTTCTTCCATCCATATTCCTCCATCTTCTTTCAAATGGAAGAAAGTGTCATCTCTTTCAGCACGAGTTTTCAATTCCAAGTACTGGGGATCCTTGAACTGTTCGGCTACGATGCAATCGAGGAACTCAATGTGGATCGTCAAACATGACATTTGGATTCTACCTGAATCAGCAAAAAATGGCTTCCACTTGACGAAATCCTCCATTAACTTCCATTGTCCAGTTAGGTTGGCCAGAGTGCCAACAGTCTTGCGACTAAGGGCATCTGCTACAACATTCGCCTTTCCAGGGTGATAGGAAAGCGTGAATTCATAGTCTTTGAGGAATTCTAGCCATCGCCGTTGCCGCATATTGAGTTCTTTTTGAGAAAAGAGGTATTTTAGGCTTTTATGGTCCGACATGACCTTAAATTTCTCTCCATACAGGTAGTGTCGCCAGATTTTAAGAGCGAACACTACCGCGGCAAGCTCAAGATCGTGGGTTGGATAGTTTTTCTCATGGACTCTCAACTGTCGTGACGCATAGGCGATTACTTTGCCATGCTGCATCAACACACAACCCAGACCTGTTCCCGAGGCATCGGTATAAGCCATGAAGCCTCCCTGACCAGAAGGTAAGGTAAGGACAGGGGCAGTGGTAAGCCTCTGTTTGAGAACCTCAAAGCACTCCTTACACTGGTCAGTCCATTCAAACTTGACTCCCTTTTTTAGTAATTTCGTCATGGGTACGGCGATTCAGGAGAAGTCTTGTATGAACTTCCGATAATATCCGGCAAGTCCAAGGAAGCTACGGACCTCAGTGATATTTTCTGGCTGCTTCCAGTCCATCACAGCTTCCACCTTCGCAGGATCCACTGCGATTCCATCTTTTGAGATCACATGACCAAGGAACATCACTTTGTCTAGCCAGAATTCACATTTTGAAAACTTAGCATAGAGTTGGTTATCTTGAAGGGTTTTCAAGACGATTTTCAAGTGCTCTACGTGTTGTTCCTTGTTCTCAGAATATACGAGAATGTCATCAATAAAGACGATGACAAAGCTATCCAAATATGGTCTAAATATCCGGTTCATTAGATCCATAAAGGCAGCAGGCGCATTAGTGAGTCCGAAGGGCATTACTACGAACTCATAATGGCCATATCTCGTTCTGAAGGCAGTCTTAGGTATATCCTCTTCCTTTACTCTGAGTTGATGGTACCCAGACCTGAGGTCGATCTTGGAGAACACCCTCGCTGTTCTGAGCTGATCGAATAAGTCCTCAATCCAAGGCAACGGGTACTTATTTTTAACAGTTGCCTGGTTAAGCATCCGATAATCGATGCATAATCGAAGGGATCCATCCTTCTTCTTTACAAATAGTACCGGAGCTCCCCACGGTGATACACTCGGTCGGATGAACCCTTATTCCATCAGTTCTTCCAACTGACACTTCAACTCACTGAGTTCAGCTGGCGCCATTCGATACGGGGCTTTGGATATCGGCGTTGTTTCAGGTAAGGATTGAATTCCAAATTCAACCTCACGAAGTGGCGGAAGTCCTGGCAATTCCTCAGGAAACACATCGGGAAACTCCCGTACCACTTCCAAACTCTCAAGGGGTTGGTCGTTGGATTTTTCCACCGAGAGACTCAACAGGAAGGCCACACAACCCTTCCTAAGGTATTTTTGTACCTTAAGTGCTGATATGAGCCTTTTCTATGGAACTGGTTTGGATAACCGGTATTCCATCTTAGGCAATCCGGGTCGAGACAGAATCACTCTGCCCTCGCGGCACAGAATCTTGGCATTATTCTGAGCCAACCAATTCATTCCCAGAATGACATCGTACTGTATCATATCGATCAGGATGGCGTCAGTAGGCAAGTGTTGCCCTGCTATCTCAATATCCAAATTTTTCACACACCGGATACATTTGGTGCGTGAACCCAATGGGTTATATACTTCGATCATTTTATCAATCGGTTGCACCCAAGCATGGAGTTGTTCGGTGAAATCGTCAGAGATAAACGTATGAGTAGCACCACAATCAAACAAGACGTAAGCTGCATGTCCATTAACAGGTACGGTGCCTTCAATCAGGTCACCATTTTCGACTTGTTCAGTCGTTACAGCATATACACGACCTGCAGCAGGCCTTTGTTCTACTCTAGGTGGAGGTCGTTGAAACTGAGAACGTTGTGGCGCTGGTCGAGAGGGTCCGGCAAATCCGGCATTACTCCTCTGTTCATCTGCAGCCTTCTTGGCGCAATCCCTCATAAAGTGGTCCATCTTGCCACAATACAAGCACCCACCAATGTCACGAGGACATGGGTTTCCGGGGTGGTTCATACGACACCTTGGGCAGCTGAAGTTGGACTGCTGACCATTCGGAGTTGTGTTCTGTCTTGGCCTCACGACTTGTTGAGTGTTGTTCCCTCCTTGGAACTTCTTCTTTTGAAAGGGTTGTCGTGAACCCTGGCCACTTGGGAACGTCCTTTTACGATTCCCACCATTCACTATGGGCTTCTTTGCTATGATCACTTTAGATCGCGCCCAATCCTCTTGGATTTTTGAAGCTGCTGCTACCACAGCCTGAAAAGTCGAAGGCATGCTTGTTATCACTCGAGATCGCAGCCCTTCGCGCAGACCATTCACATATTTGTCGGCCCTTTCTTGGTCTGTTTCGAACAATCGAGAGCAGTAGCGCTCTAGATTCTGAAATTTGGTAGTATAGTCCATTAGACTCATACCGCCCTGTTCCAACTCCAGAAACTCCATCTTTTTCTTGTTTCTGGAATGCAACGGGAAGTAGTTATCCATAAAAGTCCTCTGAAAGTCAGTCCAAGGAATGACTTCGACTTGTGAGAACTGGATAAGTTTAGTGGTATCCCACCACTTTCGTGCATTGTCTTTCAACCGATACGTGCCAAAGTTGGTATTCTTTTCCTCTGGTACTCCCAGTACTAAGAAGGCACGTTCTGTCTCTTCGATCCAACTCTCCGCGAGCTCAAGATCGGCTCTGCCAATGAAAACTGGTGGGTCAAGCTTGAGGAACTTCTCATAAGTCACTCCTCCCAGGTACTCGTTTCGTGGTGCGACTGGTTCTGGCCTCATTTCACGGATGGCTGTAACCAGGTTGTTGAGTGTCTCTAATAGGAATCCTTGCGTATGGGACTCCTCGCTTGGTATGGTTCTCCTCGTCGTAGGAGCCATTTATCTATGCACACACAAGCACTTGTTTTTAGTTTCTCGATGTATATGAGGAAGTAAAAGCTTTATTTACTTAATATACATCACATTTACACAAGCATCGCCTTAAACAAAACGTCATGCCGTACTGGCAGACTTTAGGCGTTGAGAAACTATATACATGAGTCTACTGACTCCAAAGCATCACCAGTCTCTTTAAGACTTGGATTTCTTTGATGATGACGAACTCCAAAAGGTTCATCTATTGCCACATGACCTTGGAGCAGGCACTACTAGCTTTGGCTTGGGCGGCACTTCCGCACTAGCAAGCGAATATTGGGGATATATGAGGGACTCCAGTCCACTTTCCCAGTCAGCAAGATCAAGACTCTGGGAGTCTGGAATAATGATTGGCGAATAGAAAGAATCCCCTCTTTTGTTCCTGCCATTTAAGCTCGGCATATGTGATGCCGGATGGTAGCTTGGCGAGTGATAGACCTCCGCAGGGAAGTTCAAATCAAAATCCCTCAGCCTTGGTAATTCATCAAAAGATGTTGGGGTATGGTTGCTCCCAACACTAGAGTGATGCGGTCCACTGACACGCGAAGTCTCATCCCTGAGACCCTTTGAAGCCCGCTGACCCATATCGGCGGTATATTTTCTTTGGCATTCGTTGGCGGAATGCCCATCTTCGCCACAGTATTGGCAGTCTTGGACTTCATACGGGCATATCCACTCATCGTGCATGACCTTGCAGCGATAGCAGTATCCACGCGAGTCATGAGTTGCCATCTATACAAAAATGCACCCAAATCAGAACAAAAGTATAAAAACATATACTTACAGTGCGATATCGGGACCATGACGGATCTTGAACCAGGTTTCTCAGACTCATGCTCTGATACCAATTCTGTAACGCCCCGGATTTCCAAAACAAAGCTAAGTTAAAATTTTCATGAATTTTTTTTTCTTTGCAGCGGAACTTACAAAAGCTTTTAGCAGCGGAATCAGACGATAATGAGTCGTCAGTTTTAGAAAACTCCGAGCACGTTGCAGGTATGTGGCCAAGCAACTCATTGACCACCAAAGTGTTCCATTTTATCGAAAACATATGTTTATTACAACACTACTGCTTAGGAAAGCAGTGTAGGTTCAATAAAAAGGAAGCAGTACAACTCTGTCTAGAGAAACCCTGGAACTCGATGCCGCCTTGCTCCGCATATCGCCACGCAGGTTCAACACCTGAAATCCCCATAAAACGGGGTCAGAACCACTGATGGTCTGGTAAGCATGCAGTCATACATCCATTCAACTCAAATACAATAATGACCACTCAGGGTCGCAATGCGCAATAACGACGCTCAAGCCTCCAAGACTTAGCGTATATCGCAAGAGCCTCCGTAGGGCTATGAGTTGAACATCCGCTCGAGTCCTCATGACTTAGAGCAAGCCTTTTCAGGGCTGTGATTTGAATAACCGCTTAAGTCTCCACGACTTAGCCATGACCTCTTTTGGGTCTCAAAGTGATGTCTAGCTCAAGTCTTCATACTTGGCACATCTGTATCCCACGCATCTAAGGACAACTCCTCGAGCTTCGCTTAGTCGTGCGGATACAACACGGGTCTTTGCCCAGTCGGTCCAGTAGTATACCGAACATGACACCTTCACAAAGGTTATGCAGGACTGACTCAACACGTCATCCACTCATACATTCAAAGCATCGCTGCACCTAGAACTAATGCATTGTTTGATAATTAACCACTCCCGCCTTTGGTACGCAGGTAGAGCTATTGTCCGGGCATCAACGCGACGTTCTGGGGGTTGATTATTCTATGTATTTTAGATACCCCAGAGGCCTGTTGACCCTATCCATAGTAGGGCAGTGTGTTTCAACTGGGAGAATCCTACTAGGCCCATATTCGGATGCATCCTCTACTTGCAGTAGTTGGGTTCAATCCTTAGATCTTAAGGATAACCACGACCCCAAAACCCATGAGTGACTGAGGCCATCGTGGACTCTATCAGGTCCAAAGTAAAATACATGTCACTCAAGGCTGTATCATCACTGTCATTCCACAGTGAGCATAATTCCTGAAGGGGTCTGCCAGTCTTACAATTACTTGGACAGAATTTGCATGCCATTTAGGCAGCCCGTGCTTTCAGCACTACGGGAGTATGTACCCGACCCCATTCAGTCTGCCCCAACACAGTCATTACTGAGGGGGTACCCCTAACACGATTTTCAACCGCGGGGTATGTGCGACCTTAAGTCTTATTCATATGCATGCAGAACACCGCTCTTGGCACTTCGGCCACCGCGAGCATCACACCTCTTTGGGTGGAAACAACACACTCTGGCTCTTCGGCCCTTACGAGTCTGGTTGCGTAACCGTTCTCAATGAGCATGCATATGACTCGATCTAAATAGATCGGCTACTCGGCGTGTTTTTACGCAACGAGTCCAAACTTAGACAAGGCGCAACCTCTACTCCGGCTCAGCGGCCCTTACGAGCAAGGTGCCCTTGCAGGCACAAGGATACGAGCCGATCTAGCATCGTTCCATCAACGGACATCATTATGCCGTTCCATTGGTTCAGGCAGCTCTTCTGCCAACCATTTCGTCAGCACATCCCCTGCTCTATCGGCAGCGGTGCGACGAACCCTTCTACGTTTGTAGAAGGCAATCCATGAACTGGGTAACACTCTGCTATATGTCAGAGTATCCTGCTACATTCTTTCTGAGCTATTCTTAGCTTCTTCAGAAATTTCAGCAGCACTTCCTCTCTTTTACGGAGAAAGCATGCGTTTCTTTTATCCATTTCAGCGGCATCTCCCCTCTTTGGTAGGAAATCGCCACGCTTAATCTGGGAAATGGATGCGCACCGTTCTGCATACTTTGCATCCATCAAGGTTGCAGGAACCCTTGGCCATAGCCAGGCCATACGTAATTGACTTAGTTTTTACGTAAAGAGCATTTTGCCAAAAAGTGAAGCCTTTCCAATATGGGCTTCATTCGTCAAGCAGAATCTTGAACGAGGAGCGGTCAGGGAATCGCATTGGCGATTTAGAGTTTGATCTCCATTTGAACGCTCATTTATGCGCTATATATGTAGTATAAACAGAAGCATGTGCTTTATACAGCGGCGGCGTAAAGAAATGCATATACTATTGTTCAGGGTGTGTAACTGAACGAAATATTCTACATATATAACAAAGCAGAAGCCTTGGCATCGTTCGACGCGACGGCGTAAGTAAATACATTGCAGAAAGCAGGAGCCTTGGCATCGTTCGACGCGACGGCGTAAGTAAATGCATAATCGGAAGTGCAGTAATCGGAAGTGCAGAAAACAGGTAGCCTTGGCATCATACGACGCGACGGCAAAGGTAAATTACATAGCCTGTGCGATATAGGACGCGTCGGCAGAATCAGCAGATATAGACCTAGATCTGTATCCAACGATAGTTACGAGGCGAGCGGGTGAACACCGAAGTGTTCTAAAGGGCTCAACCAAGAACTAGGGCGAGATACCATTTTGAAAACGCATATACTGCGTGTTTGAACATAGATATATCCGACGATAGTTACAAGACGAGCGGGTGAACACCGAAGTGTCCAAAAAGGGCTCAATCAAGAACTAAAGCAAGATACTACTTCAGAAAGTATATTCTATATACAAACAGTCAAATACTTGAGAGAGATGGATCAACGAAGCGAACTTACTTCAAATCGTGGAAGAAACGGCTCCGGGTTGCTTCTTTGGCTTCGAGCCTTCCTTCGAGAGGTCAGACTAAGTCAGATGAAGCTGACTTAGTTGAGAAAGAGGTAGAGTAGGTCAAGCTACTCAACCTAAGTGGTTTGAACCAAACAGGGTTCGATCCAAGTCAACTGGGTTCGGCAGGTTCGAACTCAGCTCAAGTAGGCTAAGTCTGGGTTCAGAAACCCAAACCGGAATCAGGACCAAAAAGGACTTTGACTTTGACTTTAAACCCAACTAGGTTCAAGTCAAGTCAACTGGGTTTGGACCAGGTCAAGTGGGTTCAGACCCAGGTCAGTTGGGTTAGGACCAGGTCAGGCAGGCTCAGACCAGGTCAGGCAGGCTCAGGCTAAGTCAGGTAGGCTCAGACCTACTGGGCTAGGTAGGGGAGGTTTTAGGAAGTAGGAGAGAGAAAGAGGAGGCTAGAAAGGGGGGACGATTTTTTCTAAAGGGGAGGGCCTTTATTTATAGGAAATGAAACTTGGGCCCCAAGTTTCCCCTTTACCCATTTGCCCTTGGCTTCTTTTTAATGCCAAGAGGTTCCTTTGTGTGGGGCCCACTTGGATATTCCATGGGATATTTTTGTGGGTCCCACCAGATATTTTCTGAGGAATATTCCTGTGGGTCCCACCAATATTTTCGTGGGTCCCGCAAGAATTTCGGGTTTCCGGCGATTTTTTTCCGAAAAATTCTGAGTACGCCATTCCCTTCGTATTGACGTAACTAAGAAAGTTGGCTCGCAGAAATCCTTTATTTTCATTCAGGTAGGAAGTTATGGCTTCCAGAGTGTTTGAGCATATATTCACGATTCGACGAATATCCTAAGTATAACTGGCTCGCAGGAATTGATTCGTTTCGCATTCTGAGAAAAATGCTATTTTTACCGGTAAATGCCTCATGAATTTTATTCAGATATTTTCTGAAAAATTGCGGGTCTTACACGAACCTAACCTAAGTTCTGATTAAAACCCACTAATTTTCAATGTAAAAATGATAAGAAATATTATTTTATAGGGTATAGTCTGGGTTTGGTTCATGTAATTCTTATCGTTTCGCGTATGGTTTCTCTTATAGTGGACCCAATTAGAGATGGGTCAGGACCTGCTACCATACCTGAAAATCAGGTCCAAGTCTGGTTCCACCTTGGTCTGAACGACACCTGACCCGTTGACACCCATAACTAGTATTTCTGTTGACACCACCATTTGTATCGCCAAAATTAATCCCCTTCCACCTTCAAATGCAAACCATGATCCGCTTTCATTTCCACCAACACCACCCACCTCCTCTACAACTACTAAACAAGGAGGTGGTGATCGTACAACATTTAGATCAACTCTAACCAAGTGCGAGGAACAACTAGATTTCACTCATCCCGTATGTCATATAAGTTTCATATGCATTTGCTGAAGGGTGGACACAAGCTCTAAGGCGTGCCTTGTTATGCAATAAATCTCCACAGGCTTGTTCTTTTGATCAAAACATTTGTGCCTTTCAGTGTGATTTTCTTCCACCAAAAAATTGGTAATACGAGTAGATAATTTTGTGATTTTGTATACTTGTAAATCTATACACTTCAATTACCACATCATGCGCTTCTGGCCCCTACTTGTAATCTCTAAAAGTGGGTTGAAATGGGATATGGTGAAGTGTCCCTACAACCCCAATAGTCACAACCCTTGAACCAAACATCAAAAATATATTTTCTTTATCTTGATTATCTTCAATCTTAATGAGTATTTAGTTTGTAATTGAATTATGATTATACATGTTGCGTTGGCCTAACCTTGGGGTGGCCCCTCCTAACGGTTCTCTTATGGCCACTATATTTCTTACATCTCCCACTTGGCTATAAGAGACATATTGTGTTACCATGTTTGTTCACAACATGGACTCTGCATTGGTACACACTATTGAGTTATATATTATTCACACAATCTATGTGGACTTACCTTTCATCTTGGTACTTTTCATTATAAATCTCTTTAGAATATGATTAAGATATTTCTCTTGACTTAGGCATAACAACCTCAAATTTTTATCTTTTTGAATTTTAATTTCAAGAATATATAAGGCATCACCCATATCCATCATTTTAAATCGAGAACATAACCAAGACTTAGTCTCAATTATATGTTTATATCATTTATTGTAATTAATATATCATCAACACAGATAAACAAAATAATAAACTTAATCCTACTTTTCTTGTCATACACACAATTGTCCAAATTATTTGCCTCATAACCCAACTTGGTTATGGCTTTATGAAATATCATGTACCACTTCCTAGGTGATTGCTTAAGCCCATCAAATGATTTATTTAACTTGTATATTTTATCTTCTTGACCTTTAATTTCAAAGCCGTCTGATTGTATAAATATGATTTCTTTTAATTTACCATTCAAGAAAGTTGTTTGCATTTCCATTTGATATAAATCAAGATCAAAATAATCACTAGTACTAAAATAATACGAATAGAGGTCAATTTTGTCATAAAAGAATAACTTTTTTCATAGTTTATACACTCACATTGAGAATAGCTTTTGCAACTAATCTTGCCTTGAACTTATTAATAATTCAATCAGTCTTGAGTTTTTTTTTAGAACATACTATCAATTGCTTTACAATCCTCAAGTAAAGTAGTTAATTCTAAGATTATATCCCTTTCTATAGAATCCAACTCTTCTTTTATTGTTTCTATCTAATATTTATATTTCTTAGAAGCAATTGTATCTTTAAAACTTAGGTTATCAAGAGTTTCATCAAAATCTATGGAGTATCATAGTTCTTCGCTCAATAAAAGGTAGTAATCACTAAGATAAGGAGTTACTCTCAACCATTTCTGCCAAATTTTAAGTTGTGAAGATTGTTGATCATTCATAATTGGTTTAATATCCTTAAACTATTGATTAGTTACCTTCATAATTATTTATGATATCAAGAGGGATACCATCATTTTCAAGATCAAAGCAACATTCTTTACTTTTTAGGAATTCTAGTTTTTTCTTTCTATAAATCTTTTTTCAAGATTATATAATCTATAATCCTTTGGACCTTTTGGGTACTCTACAAAGATGCACCTGATAGTCTTGCAATCAAACTTGTCCCTCATCTAACTCAAAATCAACACAAGCGTAGGCAACCCTCACTTTCGCATATGACTTAAATCTGACATCCTATTAATCCACAACTCATGAGGTGTAAGTTTTGCCGCCTTAGAAGGGACCCTATTAAGAATGTACATGTCCGTGCTTATGGCTTATTTTCAAAATTTCTTTAGAAGGTTTGCATGTACCAACATGAATCTTGTCATATCTACTTAAAAATCTATTCATTCTCTCTACTACGTCATTTTCTTGTGGTGTACAAGGCATAGTTGTATGAAAGGTTATATTATTATCTCTCCAGTCAGATTTAAATTCATCATAATTATATTCATCACCTTTATCCGATATAATTTTTTAATTTTTTCTTTCTAATAACCCTTCAACTTCATATTTATATGCCTTGAACCTTTCTAGAGATTCAGATTTTTTATAAATTAGGTAGATATAACTATACCTTGAATAATCATCTATGAATGTGATAAAATATAATTTTTTTATGTTTTTATAGTTAATGGGTCACATATATCAGTACATACCATAACAAGTTGTTCATATGCCCTACTGCCCTTAGAAAAAACTTTTCTACTCAATTTTTCATATATGCATCATTTATATTTTTTAAAATCTATATTTTTGAGTGAAGGTATTAACCCCATGATAACTATTTTTTTTCATTTTATTAACATCCATATACCCTAACCTTAAATGTCACAATCAATATACTAAAAAATAATCATTGCATTAATCTTTGAAGGAGTTACATCAAGGTGAAAAAGACCATGGTCTACATCATAGTGATCCCTGAGCTTTACTTTTCTATGTCTCCCAATTATGACCTTATCGCCACAAAAATACACTTCAAAGATGTTTTTGATAAAGTCTACCTCAGATAAAAGATTCAATCTCATGTAAGGTACATAAATACATTTGTCAATAACAAACTGGTCTATCCTAATTAAAGCTTATAAGTTCCAATTCTGACCATATCACTATAGATATTATTACTCGGACATATCTTGTGATCACCAGGCTTCAACTTTTTCAATCCTACAAGTCTCTCTTTTGTTTTTGAGATATGTCGTGTTGTCCTTAAGTCTATCAACCATCCTAGGAGGTCATCATATGTGATTAGAGACTCAAATACTATGCAAACAACTTCACATTTTTTTGTAACCTTCTTTCATGGATTCTCTTTCCTTGATATGTTTGAGAAATCCTTCTCGAGAGCTCGATTATGAGAAGGCTTTTTTGGTTTAGACTCATTGCAACAACAACCATTTTCTATGATGGAGGGAGGCTTCTTAGGATGCTAGAGATATGCATCCTTTCTGGGATCTCATTCCTAGCTATAGCCATATCCTTGACCATTACCAACATTGACATGATCGACTACATTGTCTGACTCATTCCTGTATAAGTTTTACTGCTAAAAAAGAAATTGGATATGAGTTTTTGAAGTCATATCGTTCTTCTCCTTAACTACCTCAATTATCTTCTTGACAGGGTTGTAGTCTTCGAATACTCAAATAAAATCATCTTACATGAAAGTGAGGAGAGTTGTTTGAGCGAGTTGGTCATTCTCAATGAACTTATTATAAATTTTCTTTTCTTTCGAATATATTAGTTAGTGAAGGTTTGATTTTTTTCAGCACATACAAGGTTTTGTCATGAGTTAACAAGTATTATATTTTCCACCATATTCTAAAGTTTGTGCCATTTTAATTTCTTGATTTTGGAAAACTCAACCATAATTATTATATTTGACATTTTTCTAAAATAGAGAAATACTAGTGATTAAATACTTATCAACTAGTAATTTATAATAATTTATTTTATAAAATAAATAAATTTAATATTTTTGTGTCACTACTACCGTTTAGGTATGCAACAAAATCACAACACGTGCAAGAATATGCTCAAAAAAATAAATTTTAGTTAACCTAAGTGAATAACACAAAGCTTTTTGTAAAGTAGAACTACTTTTTTGTAATATCTGAAAACTCAAAAGCATGTTCTGAGCAAAAATAATAAATCAGAACCCTATAACATAAATTATGAACCTTTTCGAGTTAAAACAGGGTGTCTACATCTTTCTATAATTATCAAAAAATCTATATTATTGGTCTGCAAATATGGAAAGTCAAAACACTAACTCAGAAAATCTAATAAATAGAAACCATGTTTTCTGATTTTTTTTAGACCGTAGGTTTGTTTATGAAATTTTATAGAAAAGCAGAAAGTCTAAAATATGATATCCAATAATAATATGGACTTAAACTAAAAGACAACTTAAAAAAAATATTATTAAAACCACTTTTAAGAAACTGAAAGAAGGGTATCGACTCTTATTCCTTCTCAAAATTGAAAACCCTAAGCCCAACCTCTCCCGCCTTAAGCTTTTTTCGGTGAAGCTCCTCTGCCAGAGCGGCTTGTCAGGCGGTGGTTCTCAGCCTCTGAATATGAAGGCAATGCCTCACGTCTCATATGGGGACTATAGAGTCATCTTCAACATTTTCAGACGAGAGGGAAAAGAAGAGGGGATTTTCGTTGGCTTACAGTCGGATGACCTGAGAAGGGTTCCTATGTAAGACTCATGAATTTTCAAAAAATAAAATAAAATAATACATGATGAAATTTTAAAAATGCTTATATAGGTATATATATATATACACACACACACACGAAACCCTAGAATGAATATATATCGTAATGATATTATATCAAGTCCCTAAGTTTTTATTTAAAATGCATAAAATCATTTGAATTGAACCACTAAAAGAATTTTTAAATGCCTAAGCTCAATGTATTTTAAGAAATTCTGACAAGAAGCGAGGTATAAGAAATTTTTTAGGTTTTACTGGAATTTAGAAAGATCATTTAAAAAACCTAAGTGTAATTTCAAATAAAATGAAATAAATAAAACATTTTCACTCAATGGGGCATTTTTGAAAGACTCTCAAACCCTAGAGGGTGTGAAGGGCTCTAGAAGGGGTATTTTTGAAAGAATTTTCAAATGAATTCAAACAAAATAAGCCTAGTGAGGAGTGTGGGAGGCTAAAATAAGGTATTACAAGTATGCCACCGCCTAAAAGGGTGTGACATACACCCCAACCATCCATCTCCTCCTTTTAATCCTAGTATTCCATTTGAAAACCCTAGACTATAAACATTTTTAAGAAAAGAAGAGAGAGAAACAAGGGGCAATTTTTGGTCTCTCTCGCTCTCCCAAAATCATGACCTCCTCCTTTCCTTGGGTGCCTACTCCCTCTCGTTGCTAGGGTGTAGCATTAGGTACCTTGTAGGGACTCCCATCTACACTCCATGAAAGGGAGGCACGCCATCTTCTCCATTCCTCTATAAATCACAAGGTGAGAAAGTCTCCATAGCTGCCACTCTTTCTATATGAAGAAAAATATTGGTTTAAGCATGATGCTGAGCTCCATGACATTTTATGAAATGTTGGAAGCGAAGCAGATTAGAAATCCCCAAAGGGGAGTTTGCATTTCGTTCTTTCTATTATGTCATTCTCTTGTAAGCTCACAACGCATGCCACCCACGCACAAATTTTTTTTTTAATGTGTATAAATCTCATTGTTTTGTTCACCGCATGTTGAGTGCAACCTTGCACATTTGGGTCTAGTTGTGGCGCCCCAAACCCCGACCTTGGAAAAACCTCCGATTTTCTAGGGGATTTCTTTTGAAAGGTTTTATTGAAAACAACGGAAAGAAGTGTAAAGAAGGTGGCAAGGCCGCAAGTCTGGACGGCCACAGGTAAGTCCAACGTAAGTGACTAACAACGTAAATAAAGGTACAATCACAAGTATCAAGGGTATACAACCCAACAGTTTAAAAGTTACAAAATATGATAATACAAAAAGTCTCAAAATAGGGATTGTATCCCAACCAAAACCCAAAACCACCGGGAACATGATCTGCAGCTAAGTGTGGGCCCCCAAGCCTCCACCGTGTGCCGTCACATCAATACCGTACCTATTCGTCACCTGCATCCCCATAAAACAGGGTCAGTCCTATTGCGAGGTGGTGAAGAAACAACCATGATATATATATATATATATATATATATATATATATATATATATATATCATTTCTAAGAGGAAAAACATGAAACAATAATGTGAAATAACAAGTATGGGTGTCGGTGTCAGGTAAGTGTGTATGTGACAAGTGTTAGCCAAGTGAAACAGGCAACAGTACTGAAGTAACTAAAAACAAGTAACTAAGAGCAGTAACAGAACTGAAACACTACTAAACAAGTAAAGTAACTGAAACAACTATGTGATCATCGCAAAAATTTTCCTCTCGTAATATTCTCTCTCTTCCTTCTCTTTTCCTTTCCAACCTCTATTTCCTCCTTTTTGAAGGGAGAAAATGAAAGGTAGAAAAAAAGAGAGAAGAGAAAAGGAAAGAAAAGAAGAGAAGAGGAATTCTTTTGCAGGGTCTCACTTGACCTTAATTTTGAAAATATTTAGAAAATAACTCGCCTCCATTTTGAAATATTTGCGGGAAAACTGGGAGACGGGATCCGCTCGTTGGTACGAGGTTCGACCATTCCTGGCACCTTTACCAAGGGTAATCGAACCAAGGGTCAAATTTATGCCTTTTGCTTTGCTAAGAAATTATCTAAGAATCTATTCTAAGTCTAGATGCACAAAGAATCGTGCTTGTGCAAGTGCAAAGATGCACGCTCTTTTTGAAAATGTTTTGAAGAACTCCCAAGTGTTTCTGAGATGAATCTGATGATAGTGAAAAAATGGTTTTGAACTTAGAACTTAAGATTTAAAGTTCTAAGTTTTTAGAATAATCAAAGCTTGGGAAAATAAATTTGGATTTTTAAGAGAAATGATCTTGAAATTGAGATAAAACAAAAAGAGAAGAAAGGAAATTTTCAAAGTCATAAATGGACTTTGAATTAGAAGTTTGAACTTGGATGAATATTTGAAATGGAATTGAATTCTATCTTTGAAGTTTGAAATCAAAATGAAATGCGGAAAAAAAAGAATTGATTTGAAAGTTGGAATTCAAGATGGAATATTGAATCCAAAGTCTGGATAGATTTCAAAGTTGAATTTTGGATTTAGAACCTGGAAATAGGAATTGGATTTGAAACCTGAGATAAAAAATTGGAATTGGATTTTAAAAATTGGAATCAAAATGGAATCTGAATCCAAAGTTTGGATTCTAAATAGAATTAAGATTTAAAATCGAATTCTGGATTCAAAATCTGAAGTGGGAATTGGATCTGAACTCTGGGATCCAAGATGAAATTGGATTCTGATTTTTTAAATGGGATTGGATCTAAGATCTGAGATCCGAAAGGGAATTGGGTTCTGGATCCTGGAATGGAATTGGATCTGAAGTCTGAGATCTAAAGTAGCATTGGGTTCTGGATCCTAGAATGAAATTGGATCTGTAATTTGAGATCCAAAGTAGAATGGGGATCTGGATCCTAAATGGAATTTGGATCTGTAATTTGCGATCCAAAGCAAAATTGAGATCTAGATCCTAAGTGGAATTTGAATCTATGGTCTGAGATTCAAAGTAGAAGTGGAATTCTTGGATCCTAGAATGGATTTGGAATCCAAGATGAAATGTGGATCTGAAGTCTAAGATCCAAAGTGGAATTGAATTCATACTTGGAAATCTGGGTCCAAGTTGAGATTTAGGATCTAACTTTGGTTTTTTTGGAATTTCAAAATTGATTTTGAGAATGAATTTCAAAGTCAAATTGGACTTTGAACTTGAATTTGGAATTTATAAAATGAATCAAGTTGAATTTGATTTCAAAGTTTGGATTTTAAGAAATAAGATAGAATTGATAAATTGAAATAGGAATTTGATGAAGAGATATTCACAATCACTTGGATTTTAAAAGGAATTTTTGAAAATATGATGTAATTCTATCCTAAATGATGAAATGAATTTTGAATTTGGATTTTGAAAAGCTATTCCATTCTGTAAATGAATAAAAAATGAGGTTGAAGACATAATACATCCCTGACTATGGTCATTGAATGTATTATGTAATAACTACATTTAAATTCAAGTAAAGAATGAAATACATTTCGGTGCTTTTACAGAATTTAAAATGAAATTAACTCTCAATATACCCTGACTATGGCCATTGGTATATATATTGAATTAATTTTAAGTTTAAATTCTGATAAAAGAGGAAAATATTTAAAGAAAATATGATGATTTTGAAAAGAGGGATCCAGTGTGGATCCAGTTGTTATTTCATAAAAGGTAAAAATACTAAATCTTGTTTACATCCCGACTATGGCCGTTGATGTAAATCATCAACTTAGGATTAATCTACCTCTTACGAAATGGTGCACGTGACATTCGTGTTTCACCATTATAAGAATTTTGAGAAATAAAAGAAAAAATGCATGAAAACAAGCAATTCATGACATTTACCATGCTCATTCATTCTACCTAAAGCAGGAAATGTAAAGAATTCTCATTATATCTAACTATTACAATTATTTAAACTGAATTTGAAATCCTAATCTAAGAAGGACATCAATATTTCTAGAGATTCCTGCAAGAAAGAAGAATTAGTACCAAGCCAAGAGAAAAGAAGATCATAGAAATTAAGCTGTGAATGCAAATATAGATGGTTTATGCTAATTTCTAGCTTAAAATGCTACATCATGCTAGAGGAGACACATTGCATATTCTATATTTATGAGAAAATATTTATATATACTTGTGCATATATACATATATTACATATATATATATATATAGGAAATATCATAAGCAAGCAAAACCTTATGTGTGCAATGGATAAGTATGAATGTATAGCCGGGGCTAGTGAAGTGAGATGAAATAGCAGGTAAGTGAATGATGATTAGGTGACTGTGCTGAATCTACAAAGATGCTGTAATAATATGAGGGGTATTGTATCATGCTGTTTGGGGGTGTTATAGCAAGGGGTTTAATAGGTGGGGCAGCAAATGATGTTGGGTGTGCTCCTGAAAATGTGTAAAAGTGCAGCAGCATAGGTTGGAATATCATCCAGATGGTATTTGGAAGGTAATGTGAGGCTAAAGGGGAAGCTGTAAGCTATGGCAGAAGAACACTATGCATGCCACAACTTTGTGGCAGCAGTGGGGAGTGTTGCTGGAGATTTTAAGATTCAATACAGTGGCAGGTGGTAATGAGGGATACTGAGTTGATATGATATCAACTCTATAGACTGCTGCAAGTGCAGTGGTAATGAGGGGGTACTGAGTTGATATGATATCAACTCTATGGACTGCTGCAAGTGGTAATGAGGGAGAGGTTGAGAGTGCTGTGTACAGGAGACCATAGACGCTACTTGGAGGCAGTTGGGAACTGATAGTGAAGTGGGGTGACTGGATTGGGTAAATGTAGGCTGGAACATTGCTGCAAGTATGGTGACAGCAGGGGTGCTAGGAGTGAACGTAGCATGCAAATACAACAGTTGCTGCTAATACACGATGTGAAAAAAAAAAAGAAAAAGAAAAGTGCTGGAAATAGTATAGATGGAGATAACAGATAAAGCAATGTGCTGAAAGGAAAAATATGCAGGTGTAGTGAGATTGTGGTGATTTCTAATCTTCTTCCTACCACAAGTTTGCAGAGATGTTCAGGGTCTGTTGCTGATTGCAGCCACCATGACGCAAAACCCCTTTTTTTAGAAATGTTGTCTTTCAAGGTTTCCTTGCTCGTTGACCAGTGTACATAGTACTTAACACATCATCTCACCTATGCAAGTTGGCATGAATTGTGAATCCTTGACAGCATCATTGAGCAGTTCGGACTTTTTGGAATAGAGTCTATTTTTGATGCCCATACTGCCATTTAGATCCTCAATTTCTGATAACTATAGTTAGAAAGAGGAAATGCTCTACTACAGCATGCCACACAAGCATTGCTTATCATGATGCCAAAAATGAGTCCAAGCCCCTTTGAATCATCTTTGCATGGAGTTCATCTACTGAATCAATGTCACCTTTGAGCTCAAAACCATCAATTAAAACATTACAAATCTTTCTATCTAGACAAATTCCATCACGTAACATTATCTTAAAGTAAACCTTTGCTAAACACGCTAAATGATGTTTGCAAAGTCTGTTTATGACCACACTGTAATTAGCAGTTGTAATTTTGAACCCAATAGTTTTCATTTCATTGAAGATAAGGATAGTTTTGTCCATGTCGCCTCTGACACAACATATACATACTATCAAACGAAGGTGACTCTTATTTAAATTAATGCCTTGCTTGAGACGAGAGTTCAGCATTCTTTCTGCAATTCCCAGTTCATTCTTCAAGCCAAAAAAAAAAGACCTTTAATGATAGCATTATATGCCATGATATGAGATGCTGAAGGTTAATAGATGTGATGGATGAAGCTGGTAGGAATGCTGATGCTAAATCACAAACACAGGAAATCTTGAGCAAATTGTGATGCAGAAGCTGAACATGTGAATGATATATATAAGTGATGCCATGGGAATTGAATCACGAAAACATAGTTAAATGAACAAGATAATGAAAATGGATGGTATTGTGAAATGTAATGAGACTTATAAGTGAGTGTGCAGAGAAACGCAGTGACTAAATACACAGGGTTCTAGTTGATGCATGACGTATGGGGATGGAATGGGGCTATGCTTCAGAGCCCCTAACAATGAACTGGACTATACTGGGTTGGTACGCACGAGCCAACTCATACAGACGCTTTACAGTGCTATGAGTATCGAATCCGTGATGCTGTTATGAATGATTAGGTACAACAATGGATGAATGAAAGTAATGGTCATGATGCAGGGTAACACAGAATTATGCATTGAGCCAAACAAAACAAAACAAAAAAAAACTCCAAATGTAATATGTTGAGCCCGCCAAAGTAGGGAAAGCACTGGTTCAATGGGTATCCTGTACCAGAGTTTTGACAGGGGCGTCCATATCGGTATTGTAATGCCAATGTAAATCACGCTGTTCACCAAAATTAACAGAACCTCCTTACTTCTCTGTCCAATTTGAGAAGGATGGTGTAATTCTTCGTAATAGATTGGTATAGAGCGAAGAGTAAATGTTCAAATGAAGATACTATTGAATCGAGGGATGACGATGCAAGGTATGTGGGTACAGAAAATTGCAATGGTGACGATGAATGAAACAGGAAATAGACTGTGATATGCAAAACATAATAAGATTACAGAGGTAATAAAATGAAGGGAAAACATGAATAAATGCCTACTAAATAATCGACCCCATACAAGGAATTATACAGTAAGATAAACACACATTCAACAGATGCATAATGATTTATACAATGACTAACCGATCTCATGAACATGATTGAAGCAGAGTGATCTTTGAGCAGAATATGCTCAAATCGGTTTATACAGATGGGTGTAAATCACGATGATGTAATGCAAAATAAAGAAGATGATCAGATGGGGATGAAAATTAAAAATGACAAAAAAAAATGAGAATCCACCTATCATAAAAGATAGCAAACACAGAAACAGGGAGCAAAAATCTGTAGCATCAAACAACGCAGATGACAAGTTTGCCTTGTGGAAAAATAGTGAAATGGAAAGAAATATACTGCACTGAAAGGGAAAATATGGATCTAAACTGAAATTGAGGTAAGCATGAAAAGTAAAAATATCGATGAGAAATTATATGTAAACATATACTGAAAGCGAAAAACAGAAACTTGAACTATGAACAAATGTTAAAACTTATGAAAATTAAAGAAATAATGGTGAAAGGGAAATGTCGGAACAAATGTTCCGTTGTTGTCGCACATGGGTGGGTTAAGGTAGCCATAAGCGACCTAATACCACCAATGGTGCTTTGATGGGGCAAAACTAGAAAGAATTGAAAGAGAAATCAGAAATATCAAAGGAAAAGAAAAGGGAAAAAAAGATAACATAAATGCAGAGGCAGAGTTTAGAACCCAGATGGATCGACGATGCCATTGCGAGGCATCGTCGGTCCTTAATACGTAATTTAAACCGAGATCTACCGTGAATCTTGAAACGTATATGGATATTGGAAACTAGAAAGCAGATGGGGAAATATAAACAATTAGCCAATGACGGAAAGAACAAGAGGAATTGAATTCCGAAGAAGCGTTAAGACTATATGAGAAATAGAGAAAACTCAGAGATAAAGGGAGGGAATCTTACCTTGCTTTGCAGGAATTCTAAAGGAGGAAGGAGGAAGGAGGAAGGCATCCCTTCAGTGGGGAGGGGAAGCATCAGAGGAGAGAGGGTTCGAGAAGGAGGGATTTGGGTGGAGAGGCAGGAGATGGATGATTTGAGAAGGCTCCCTGAGGTTTGTTAAATAGGGGATGGATGAAGGATCGAGAATGGCGATCGTGCAAGAGAGGGAGGGAGAGAGAGAGCTCCTGCGGCTAACAGAAAGCCGTTTGGGATTTTACACTGAAGGTCCTAAAAATCAAAAGGATTTTACAAAAGAAGGTTTTCAAAAAAGGAATTTTTCAAAAGGGTTTTTTAGCAAAAGGGTGTTTTTGTGAAAAATATCCGATTTAATTTCAAAATGGGTTTCAGAAATGGATCTGGATCCAGAAATTTTGATAAAACATTAGAATTGAGATCTCGAATTGAGATCGGACCCTGAGTTTGAGACAAATCTCTGAGAAAATATAAAGAAATTGATTTTTTGATTTCTTGAAGAATAGGAGATCCGAGATCAAAATTGGATCCGGATATTCGATTTGGATCCAAGATTGGGTCAGATAGGGAAATTGAATCTGGATTCCAGCAAATCCGAGAAATGAATGAAAATTTTGATTAAAAATTGACCCGATTATTCAGAAGATAGAGCCAGAGGCAAAAAAGGGAATTTTTTTTGGATTTTTTGGAAAATTTGGGATGTTCACAAACTGCTGAACAAGTAAGGTAACTGAAACAACTGCTGAGCAAGTAGAGCAATAACTATAATATGTTAGTTGTGATTGGTTAGTTTTTAAGTTCTTCTTGTTACTCCTTCGGGTAGGCGAAGGAACCTCGCATTCTGTGAGACATGCACCCGACGTCTGTTATTCAATTTCTAATGTGGTAACCGAAGATGCTACAGACCGAGTAAACCTCATGCGAGATGCACGCAACTGAGAGAAACTCTCGCATAGGTAAGGATTGCAATCCATACTACTGCAGTAGTGAGGTCCTAAATAGACAACCTCGACCTCCCTGACTCTGAGTGACAGGAGGTCAAAGGACGCTACAGCTTCTGTCAAAACACATGTCGTAGTAACGACAAGTCACTCAGGGTTGTACCATCCACCCTCTCCAAGGTGGACCGTTTTGTGAATGGAGCGAAGCGGGTTTATCTTTCTTAGGCTCATTATTCAGTCATACCTCTTAACGAGGAATTTATGCCTCGTGGTCCTCGCAGGGTACGCAAAATGAGGACTTAGCCTACCCATCCACGTGCTCAGCCTCACATGGCTAACAAGAGCACATCGCTCGCAAAAGCGATCATAACACCATATTATTACTTTTTTAATTTAGGGTATAGTCACACGTGAGTTCACTCACGACAGAAAGACCCTTGCCCAGAGACTCCCACCGAGTCCAAATACAAATCATATTTATTCATACCCTATGGTGTTTAAACTTATGTTTCAGCTCTTTCATTTCATGAAGTAAGTGCACCTTGTGCACTTATTAATGCCTCAAGCAGTGTACTAGTCGAGGTACACACTACTCAGTACGAGTGTCATGATGTGCTACGTGCAAAGTGTAATTAAATACCACATGCTTTTCTATCAATTGTACAAACATAAGGAACAGATGCATTATACAATTTCATATCTGAGAGACAAGATAATGTGCATGTGAGTGTACAGTTCGTCAATTCCAAGAGACATGCATATGCAATTTCATCACTCAAATAGTTGGAAACTAAATCATTAAGATTGGCACTTTACGTAACATGAGACCAGTCTCGTAGGGAAGACTCATGATTTGGCATACTTATGTGATGAGATTAAACTTTACGTTATTCCCATACGTATGGGAATTACATTCGCATTCCAAGTGGGTCGTCGCTCTTGCAGGATGAAAGATGCAATTGAGACATGAAAGACCACCATAAGCTTATACCCTTGCTAGGCTACTTGATTCAACACACTTACGTGTCACTGAGGGAATCTGGGATATTCTCAACTTATGGGAATAACATTAGCATTTCCACGGTTTGGGGTGCCATGCCTGCGGACCCGATACAAAAATACTAAACAGTGTTTGTGACTTGTAACCAACGTAGGCTCTATATATGTGGAGTTTGCAATAGTACTTACTCGTTTACCCAACTAGTCAACCCAAAACGGAAACCAAGGTGCAAGTATTTTCCTCAAGAAGTGTGACACACTTACATGTCAAGAGTGAATTCTGGAAATAACTCATCTAATGGGGATTACATTGGCTTTTCCACGGTTTGGGGTGCCATGCCCGCGGACCCGAAACGAAACATCAAACAATGTCCGTGACTCGTACTCACATTGGAGGGTAAGTAGCCACGGAAACACTTGGACAAGCACGAGGGTGCCATGTGTCCATTTGGTTTCCCGCAGGTAGTCGCACTGAAACACCCAACTTTACTATATATATATATATATATATATATATATATATATATTACACTCGTTCATGTGCATATGCACCGAAATGCTGGTCAACTGAATCGCGCCAACCATGATTCGCACTGTCATACACCCTAACTGGTTTGCGATACGGTGCGGGGCAAAAATACAGGTCTGGAGCAACCAAAGTTTCAGCTTTAAATAAGTGTTCGTGTTGGGCAAAAAGGGACACCGAGGGTGACAACCGACTAGTGGGGCACCAAGGCTGTAGGGGATCCAGGGCGAATGAGTTGCGGGCCAGCTGCCAAAAATGGGTCTACAAGAATATGCAGGTCTGGTCCTCCGAACCAGACTGCTAGGTCCACAAAAAGTCTTGGTCTGACTCACGGTTCAAACCAAACTTCATAGGTAATTTGGTTAGGCCTGAAATGGACTGCCAGAATGGCAACCACTGATAACCTCGCGGTGCTGGGGTGCCAAAGGGGTTAGGATATGGGTCTGGTCCATAGGATCAGACCTTGCTGTTAAGGCTCACATAGGTCTGAACCTGTGGTTCAGACCTGAACCGAAGAGCTTCAGTCGTTGGATGGCCCGGGTTCCTAGCAACCCATGGCTCGCACCCGGCTAAAAAAAAAAGAAAACCAGGCTGACACAAAAATGCCATGGCCTGGTTGGGGTCTAGCCTATGAACCAGACAACCCAGCCTGCTGTAGCACTGGTCTGAACCCACGGTTCAGACCAGTACCCCAGCCAAAACGCCTTCTAAAAAAAAATCTAGGCGACCTAGCAGGGCGTGCGGGCAACCCGCAGGGTGCCCAGCTCCAACTAAGGAAGAACATGGGTTTAGCTAAAGGGTCTGGTCTGCTGGACCAGACCTTGCGACCATCCACACCCAAGATCCCCAGCCCATGGGCTCGGACAGTCGTGCTAAAGGGGTTGGGCGCTTGTTATAGGCTTGCCCAACCGGCAAAGCCATCCGGGTGCCCATGGCCCCGGGTGACCCAAAACGCCAAAACCCAACAACAAGAAGATAAAAAAAAAAAGAGCCAACGGCCCTATCCCGGATGAGACCTAAACAAGGTGCCCGAGGAGGCCCTGCCAGTCCCAAATGCTTTGGGACTGGGTCCGAACCCAACACACTGAGACACCAAGAAAGAGGTTGGTGGCTGCGGTTCACCACCCGCAGCACACCTGCACTCCAAGGAGTGCCGAAATGGGCTGGGTGCATCTGGAGGAGCCCAGCTCGGTCCAGAGCATACCCAGCAAGGCCACAAAGCTCATGGATGCACCATCAAGCCCAACAACAGAAAATAAAAAAATATAAAGGAACGTCAGCAAGAAAGGTCCAACAAAATGCCAATGAAAGAAAAAGAAAAGAAGCATGAACGCACAAGCAAACCAATGCAAAAATAATGGTGAAAAATGTCGAAAAGGGAACTTATTCACTCTAATCTATCGATGGAACATGCATGCATAGATGCCATGACATCCTCAATTTCATGGTATACTAAAATGACCTGAAAAACGGGTTGAGCATTCACCTTCGGAGCTTGGAAGTGGAAAATGGAAGTCACGACTGCAAGGGTTTCTCCAACAAGGCTGCACCCACCCACGGCTGGGAGGAAGAGAAGAGAAGAGAGAGAGAACCTAGAAAAAAAATCGTCCCCCTTTGGGGGTTCTCGATTTTTCAAAAGGTTCATAAAGGGGCTAGTTGAGATGGAGGGTGGAGATTCACCCTCCAAGATGTGGGGCTAGGAGTGGGTCACGAATTTCCACTGCCGCCCAACTCCTCCACACCACATGGAGGATTTGAAAATCCTCCCAAAAATAACGAAATTGCCATGGGGCTGCCACCCTATGCATCCAATGAGGCTTTTCAAACCTCATAATGGCTCTTCCACCTTGGGAAGAGCCCTTGGGATTCCTTGAATCCCAAGGCATGAGGCTCTTCAAGCCTACGCACTTCTCAAGGGGAGAAGTCGACCCCTCTTCACCCAACACGTCATCTCAATCCTCCTTTTTGCTTCTTTATTAGATTCAATATATATTTTATTTTATTTTTTTGATTGATTTGGGTAGGGCCAATCGTGGCCCTCCCTTGGAATTGCTTTTAGTCTCTTACGAGACTGCCACTCATCCAGCTGGTCAACGTGACCAGCTGGTTTCATGGCTAAGATCGTCCCATGGCCACCCTAAGTGGACGACCATGGCCTTGGTCGACCCTTGACCAACAAAAGAACTAATATTTTTATGTCGGTTTTATTTTTAAATGGATTTCAAATATTTTTCCACCATGTATATTTATTTTTATTTTATATTATTAATGTAAACAACATTTCTAAGCTACCCAAGCAAAGAAATCTCCGTTATGAACGAAATGGGTCTCATTTAGGCCCTCGCTAAGTCTCTAAGCGATCTCCCATAAATCACATGCACTGTCAAGGTTTTTTCGTCGTTCGGACCTCAAATTTGGGGACAATCAAAATATACATATTATAAACTTGCCCTAAAAATTTTAGAGGTTAATTCATCATAGATTTCTCTCAATTGCTATTTAATGTAAAATTACATGATTTGACTCCTATCTCTATGTAGGCTTAAATACGAAAATTGCAAATTCAACAAAATTCTCGATTACAACACAATTCACGTAATATTACCTCAAAATTAATCATGGACCTTACACTAGCCATGCGGGGTATGAGTTGGAGGTCCAGTTTGACCTCTCCCTTGCAGCATTTGGGCACAAGGGCTCCAGGTTTCAGCACCCCGGCTCACCCTTTTTCTGCCCAAATTTCTTCTTCCTTTTCTTTATTTTTTTTCTTTTTTCCTTTTTCCCTTAGTCCTTTTTTTTCTGTGTGTTCCTTTTCCTTGTCTACTAGGAAGGCATGAGCTAGTAGGTCCCAGGTCGTCCGTGCGTGGGTTCTGCCTTGCTATGGCAGCAATCTAGCCGTGCTTGGACCAGTTGGGCTCATCTTGCAACCGAGGTGGCCTTGGCCCATTGGCGCACTATGCACTGGGCGCCCTTCTAGTCGGGCTGCAATCGGATGCAGCTGGATTAGCCCAGTCCAGACCAGGATGCACCATGCCTCAACCATGTCATTTGACATGGAAGCATGGCTGGTTTGGTTTAGTCTAGACTCGTCCCTGCCTGGTCCAGACCGCAATCCCTTTTTCCTTTTTTATTTTCCCTACTGCACCATGTCGGATTTCTTTTTTTTCTTTCACAGCCGAACCGCAGCTAGAGTGATGTGGATGCAAGCTGCTGCGGGTCCCAGACCAAGTTTGAGCTACAGGTTGTGCAAGACAAGGCATTTTTCCCCTTTCCCCTTTCGTGTGGTTGTTGCTCGGTCAAGTTCCAATCTATCATGCACAACCGTGCATACACCGATCTAGTGAGCTCATACCAGCTGGTCAGCGAGTTGACCAGGCTAGGTGTCTGCCCTATTGTAGCAACAACCTAACACTGCCCGGTCTAGCCACTGAGCTTGCAAGCCACAATGGCCCAGACCGTCGCATGCTGCATTTCGTGTGGCTCTTTTAGCATACTGGCCGACGAGTCTAGGCCTACATGTCAGGCTAGACCAGGCCATGTGTCGGCCTGTCAGTAGCCATAGTGCCTGCCATTCTAGCCCTTATCTGCAGAGGCAACAACCCGTGTTCTTTCTCAGCAGGTCTCCGAACCCCACCTATGCGAAATTGGCATATGCCAGAGTACTCCTTAGCCTCGCGAGTCAGACCCTTGGGCAACCACTTCGCCAGCTACAAATCTCCGCATTGATGGTGCCTAGGTGATAGCACCTTAGGTATTGGTATTCTCTGTAGTTAGGTGCTTCGTGTTAGCACTTTAAGTGCTGCGGAATTCTGCAGTAGTGGGCAGTATGACAACAATTCTCTCGCTACATTTGACAACATCCTGATAGGGTTGGTAGCATGTATCTTGCTGCAATCTGTGATCATCGCAAAATTTTTCCTCTCGTAATATTCTCTTTCTTTTCTCTTCCTTTCCTACCTCTATGTCCTCCTTTTGAAGGGAGAAAATAGAAGACGGAAAGTGAAGAGAGAAGAGAAAAGAAAAGAAGAGAAGAGAAGAGGAACTCTTTTGCGGGTCTCACTTGACCTTGATTTTGAAAAATATTTTGAAATAACTCGCCTCCGTTTTTGAAATATTTGCGGGAAAACTGGGAGACGGGATCCGCTCGTCGGTACGAGGTTCGACCGTTCCTGGCGCCTTTACCAGGGGTAATCGAACCAAGGGTTGAATTAATGCCTTTTGCTTTGCTAAGAAATCATCTAAGTATTTATCCTAAGTCTAGATGCACAAAGAATCATGTTTGTGTAAATGCAAAGATGTATGCTCTTTTTGAAAGTGTTTTTGAAGAATTCTCAAGTGTTTCTGAGATGAATCTGATAAAGTGAAGAAATGATTTCTAACTTAGAACTTAAGATTGAAGTTCTAAGTTTTTAGAATAATCAAGAGCTTGGGAATATGAATCTGGATTTGGAAAATGATCTTGAAACTGAGATAAAAGAGAAGAAAGAAAATTTCAAAGTCATAAATGAATTTTGAATTAGAAATATGAACTTGGATGAATATTTGGAATGGAATTGAATCCTATCTTTGAAATTTTTAGGAGAAAATGAAAAAATAGATTGGAGAAATAAGATAGAGTTGGAATTTCAAGATGAAATTTGAATCCAAGATCTAGATTCTAAATAGGATTCAAAGTTGAATTTTTGGATTTAGGATCCGAAATGGGAATTTGATTTGAAATCTGGAATGAAATGGAATTGGTTTTAAGAATTGGATTTAAAGTGGAATTTGGTTTTGGAATTCAAGATTTGGAATCCAAGAAGGTATTTAGATCTGAAATCTGAGATCCAAGATAGAGTTTGGACTCTGAAGTCTGAGATCCAAAGTAAAGTTAGATTCTGGATCCTAAATGGATTTCGGATCTTCAATTTTGAGATCCAAGATTAGATTGGATTTTTGGATCCTAAAATAGAATTGGATCTGAAGTCTGAGATCCAAAGTAGAATGGGGATCTAGATCCTAAGTGGAATTTGGATCTGTAATCTGAGATCCAATATAGAATTGGGTTCTGGATCCTAGAATAGATTTGGATCTGAAGTCTGAGATCCAAAGTAGAATTGGATCTTGATCCTAGAATGGATTTTTGGATCTGAACCTGAGATCCGAGGTGAGTTGGGTTCTGGATCTTAGAATGAATTTTTGGATCTGTAATCTGAGATCCAAAGTGAAGTTGGATTCATACTTGGAAATCTGGATCCAAGCTGAGATTAACTTTTGGATTTTGGGTTTTGAAAAGTCCAAATGGGACTTTTGAAGATGGATCTGGTTTTTGAACAACCAGATTGAATTTAAAATTTAAGAAAAAGTCAAGATTCAAAATCAATCTCAAACTTATGATTTTTGAATTTGAAGATAAGAAGATAAACTTGATTTTTGAATTTGAAGATGAATCAAAAACTTCAAAGTTAAATTGAACTTGGAAATTGAATTTTGAATTGGGTTGGAAATTTGAAGTTTTGAATATAAAATGATTTTGGAATTTCAAAGTCAAATTGGACTTTGAAATTGAATTTTTTAATCTTGGAATGAAATAGAATTGGATTTGAATAAGATCTGATCTGAGAAATGAAGAAGAAGAATCACTTGGAATTTTGAAAAGTAAATTTTGAAAATATGATGCAATTCTATCCTATATGATGAATGAATTTGAATAAGTTTGAAATTGGATTTAAAAATCATATTTCATTCTTCAAATGAACTTAAACAAGACTAATGATATAATACACTCCTGACTATGGTCATTGAATGTATTATATAATAGTCATATCTAAATTCAAATGAAGGATAAAATACCCTTTTGGTGCTTTTATAGAATTTAAAATGAAATTAACCCTCAATATACCCTGACTATGGCCATTGGTATATATTTTGAGTTAATTTTAAGTTAAATTCTGGTAAAAGAAGAAAATATTTTAGTAAAATATGATGAATTTTGAAAATGGATCTAGTGGGGATCCAGTGTTATTTTGTAAAAGATAAAAATGCTAAGTTTTGTTTACACCCCGACTATGGCTGTTGATATAAATCGTCAACTTAGAATTAACTTACCTCTTACAAAATGGTGTGCGTGCCATTCGTGTTTCACCATTGTGAGAAATTTAAAAAAATGCATGAAAAACAAGTAATTCAATGATATTTACAATGCTCATTCATTCTACCTAAAGCAAGAAATGTAAAATTTTTATTCAAATCTAGCTATTACAACATGTGAAATCAATTTTACAACTTCAAATGATAACTTTATCCACATATTTCCTGCAAAAACTGATTTGGTAAGATACAAATATATATAAAGAGATAGAAAATGTTATATTACAAATGTAAGCACATATATAATATCCTTAAACTATTTAGAGAGATGACAAGCTAGAATGTGCATGAATTTACCATGTAAGCAAGTGATATATAATATTATGAATAAAATATGAAACCGGATAGGCTCATTTAAGATGCCATGCTTTATACAGGGAAATAGTTTGGGCAATGAAGATAAACTGGGCATGTGGGTTAATGTGTTATGAAGAGAGGTGCGGATGCCTATAGAACCGCAAATGGATGATGAAAATGCGGAAGTGGTACATTGCAACGATATAGCAAGTGGAATGGATTTAGGCAATGTGTTGGACAGGTTGGTATAGCAATGATGTGGTTGCAGCTATAAGGGAGTTGCTGTAGAGAATAACAACATGGTCTGATGGTGATAATGTATAACAGGCATTAGGATATCAAAGAGGTTCTTCAGGGTACTATGCCTGAGAGAACAAGAAAGACTGTCCCTAAAATGGACACTTTTGAGTTCACATTCAGCAAGTGTGAGACGGTCAGAAGAGGAAGAAGGATTAGCTGTAAGTGAGATTCCTACTTCAGCTAAAGGAGGTCTTCTACAGTTGAAACTAGGTGACTCAGGTTCCAGAGATTTATGGAATCAAGTGAGGTTGGGTCCCTTCCTGGAGTTTTATAAGGTTTACTAAGGGCTATGGGTGTAGAGGATTGGATGATTGGTTTTCTCAGCAAAAGGAGCCATTCTGATCAAGGGGACTAACTTCCAGGGATTTAAAAGCAAGGATGATATCCAGGGGAGTGGTGATGCCTTGTATGTGATATATATTGTGGTTTTGAAATGTAGCAAGTGTGCAATATCATGAACTATACTGACGTGGATTCAATAGAAAAATGGCAAATATAGCAAATCTGATGACAATGAGTACCTAGATGTCATGACTATGATGGGATAGTAATGAAATGATAAATAAGGAAAAGTGGAGAGGTCTTTGTATGACATTTACAGTAAGTGTCATAAAGAATGTTTATTAAGTCAAGATACAGGTGAGAGATGAATCCAGTCTTCAACAGTTGGAATTCACATAAAAAAAAATAATTAATTTGCTAAAGGGAAAAAAAGTGCAGCCTCTTCTGCAGGTTGCTATGGATGACTTTTTAAAAGTCATAGCAGTTGAAACATCTCAACATTGTAGTGTCCAAAATGAACATCCAGATTGGTCATGAACTTGAACCTTGGCTCCCAAAATTGATGTGTTTACAAGTTACCTTGGGTGTTCCTTTCAGCATTTAGCAGACAATCAGGAGTCTATATTATTTTTTTGTTAGTCTTCAAACTTATTGAAGATTAATTCTCAGAAATGAGAGCCTTGATCAAATAGTTACTCTCTGCTCTTTGAGTTTTTCAGCAATACTTAACAACAAGAGAAAAAAAAAAGAATCTTTAGTGAAGTAAATCCATGTGAAGGCACAATGGTTGGTATGACATATACTAATAGATGTGGGAATGATGTCTATAGCCCTGTACAGATTGCCATGAGATATAAATGCATGATAGTTAAATTAGTAAATGATGGTAATGAAACAGGTTGATAGAGGATTACATACAACAAGGTAATAGATAAGTTTGATATATGATGCAACAAATATTAACGTAAAAGATGCTGGGAATGCTAATGAAATGACATATTGTGTGTGAACAAATCATTATTTATTGTAACAAAATGCAAATATGCAGACTAAAACTTATACAGTGTATGCACAGGTGATGACTAAATGTGAAAAGAGTAAAAAAAAAAAGTTTGTACCTTGTTGCTTTGCAGGTGAAACTTCTATAATGTTATGAGAATGTTGATGCAGATATTACAAAGAGATCAGCAGGCGCATGTTCACATGGTCGGCTGATACATTGTTCAAGACCAAGCTATAACACATATGGGGAATTTGTGGACACCTTTGCAATAGGCAACTGTATGTAAAAAAAAATACACATATCAAAAGAAAATACAGTAATTTCTGTTTAACAAAGGGAATTCAATAGAAATAATTTCTGATAATTTAGAAAACATGCAAGATGTTCTCCCTTTTTTAACCAGATAGTGTTCTTGCCCAGATCTGAAAATTTGTCTTCGGAACAGAGCCTCCCCAATTCCATTCCTGCTGCAATTGGCACTTCGAGCAACTTATGAAAATAAAAGAAAGAAAGAAAAAAAATGTGCAGATGCTAGAGCAAAATTCACACCAATAACTCTCCTTTCTTCAGCTTCCTTGTGAAATTCACTTCATCATCACTATATGATACTGACAGCCTGGTTCAGGAAAGAGGCTCTCTCTCACGTTATGCCTTAACCCAGCTTCTTATTCATTGCTGATATATTCTGATGCTTCAATATCTGAATATTTATTTTAGAATTGAGGTAGCTGAACCGCCCTGTATCCTGATTCCTTGGATCATCTGGATGCAGGGCATGCCCACTTTTTCCATATATCCCACTGACATGAGAATCCCTTTTAAACCTTGGCATTCTTTGGGAACTCTACAGGACTGGATCACTCATATAATATGGTTTGTATATTTGATGCCCCCTTGGTGCATCAAAGGCCCAGGTGGAAGTGGTAAATATTGAAATAGCAGATCATTTTCTGCAAAATGGCTTTATTGACAACAACCGTTTAGTCTTGGCACCAGGCTGATGACTACAGGGATATCGCAATGGGCTAAAATCTAGAGGCACAAATGAATATACATATGGAGATGAAGGCGACAAATGTAAAATTTCAGTGAGCATATAATACAGTAGTTGTTGTAGGGAGGTTGTCTTTTAGGAATGGAAAATATGACTTTATTCATGGTGGTGCCGTCGAGAGGTCATGGAGATATGGTGTTCGTGAGATGCACGGGGTACAAAAATGAAACATGAACATTGTAACTAATGTTATTGGCCTGAGATTCCTTCAACCGATTGAGAAAGAAGAAAAAAAAAGGGAAGGAGTGGGTTCGATGATGAAACAAAAAATATAAAGATTACAGAGGGATGAAATTCCATCATTCAATAATGAATCTAAAAATGCAAAATGCAGAAGATATGACACCACAATATGAGAACATCTGAGCTTTTAAAGCAAAGGTAGGCCTCTGAAATATCCTGCGGAGATGTAACTGCATGTGAGATACAGAAATGAAAATATATACTCTAAATGCAAGACGTTGATTAAAAGATGAACACATGATTCATATGGATGAACCAATGAACCCGCAAATGATCAGATACAGGGACAACCCAAATAAAGAGGCAAACAAGAGGTAAAAAAAAGGAAGAGAATGAGGCTACAGTAGCAAATGAAATTTGACAGCAGTAATATATCAAAGATATAACATCTATTTCCAGAGCTCAGCATTTTTTTTCTTAGCACTCACCCATTTCAATTGTATTGTGCAAGATCTATAAATGATTTACAATAAGACGCTAATCGATCTAAGATCAGATATCAAGGATGATTTGCCATGAATAATGGTGTAAATTCCATTAACCCTTTGGAGGTGATTCAGAACCACCTCGTGATTTGATAAATATGCGTGAATTCAGAGAAAAAAAAACATACCATTATGAGGGAAGCAACCCAGAGCATTTGAACCAAAGGCATGACATGCTGAGCGAAACTGAGTATAATCCTTGGATGAAGGGGGAGGGAACTTCTATGTTTGTCACTGCCGAATGTAACAGATGGCTAAATGCTATAATTACAGACACTCCAGAGTAGTCGGCTTCCTTCCGTCAGATAAGAGAAACCCCAGGAAATAAGAAGAAGGAGAAGAAAGAGGGAGGAGAAGGAGGAAATTGAAGATGATCCGATCGCATATGTGGAAGGGTGAAACGGGTCGTCGAAGGAGAAGAAGATGGTAGGGTAGAAGGCGGTCGTGCATGAAGAAGGGTGCGGGGGTGAGAAGCGGTGGACAGAAGTTGAAGAAGGGAATATGCGGAGGTGGAAACGGATTTAGAGGAGCATGCGATGGAGGGGTAGGAGATGGATGTTTGAGAAGGGACCCCTGGTTGCCTTTTTAAAGAAAAACGGGAAGCCTCCAGAAGGGGAGGTTGTTAGGCATCAACGGTGGATGTAGGGTACGCGATGGAGGGCGATGGAGGATGAGAATGAAGAGAAGGTGGAGGCCGCTGGGAAGGATCGCACATGGGGTTTGCCATGGATGGTTTGGGCGAGAAGGGGAGAAGGTTGGAGAAAGGGTTTCGAGAGGGTTTTCTGAAAAACAAAGCTTATGCGTGAAGCTTTGGTTTATAAAAATTTTTCGATTTTCCAAAAAGAGACTCCTTCAAAAGTTTTTTCATTAAAAGTGTTTTTAAAATGATTTTTTTAGCAAAATTGACTTTAAAAAGTTTCAACTCATTCAATTTTCTTGAAATTTTCCATTTTTTTGGTTTTTGTTTTATTTTTCAATTTTTTTGTATTTTTAGAATAAAATCCTAAAGCTTGTGAGAAAACAAAGGTTAAAACTAATTTTTTTGTGTTTTTGCAAAAATATTTACAAAAGGGAATTTTTCTGAGAATTTAAAAGCTATTTTGAGAAAATTTCTTCAGAAAATACATTTGGATCCAGATTTTGAAGAAATATGGACTTAAAGCACTGGATTCGGATCCGGAATTGATTTTGAATATATCAATATGGATTTTAATTCAGAGAATCTGAAGAATGACTGAAATTTAGCTTTGAAATTGTTTTTGATTTTCTCAGAAAATGGAATTAGGGGCAAAAAGGTCATTTTACAAATCTTTGAAAAATTTGGGGTGTTCACAGATGCCCCTCTTTGCTACTAAGCCGGTTGAAAGCCGAGCTTAGTGGCAAAGACAACACTCCAAATTTTGAAAAATGCCCCAGTCAACAGGTCTGAACTGGGTGTGGAAGAATTATTTTGAAAATATGATTTTTCAGGCTTTGAAACCTTATCCTGAATGGTTTTGGGGAGACGAAATCCTCGAAGATGATATGATTGAGTAGAAAATGAGGAAATCGTGATGGGACTTTAGATGGAAATTTTGAAACGGTGGGAAATGAAAATTTTGATCAGGTCTCATGGGTGAGACAAGATACTCTTTTTGGAATGATTCAGGTTTAGCCCTTAGCCTGGATGGGACGAAGATATATCAAAAAAATGAATTTGGAAATGAGAAAAGGAATACATGAGTACCTTGATGGGACATTTTGGAAAAGGCCTTGTGAAATGAAGCTCGAGTATGATCCTTTCTTGGAGGAATATATGAAGCATGGGTTCCTTGATGGGAAGAACCATGGTGGGACTTAGAAGAAAACATCTCGTCAAAAACGAGGAATCTCATTGGAATGTGACTTAGGTTTAACCCAAACCTGCAAGGAAGATACCTCGCAAAGCGAGGTTCCGGGTTAACTCTTAATCTGGATAGGAAATCTACCATACGGGTTTCTCAAAAATGGAGAAAGCACGATGGGACCTTCGGAGTTTGGACGAACAAATCCGAGAGGGTTTTTTGCGAAAGGAGGAAATATAGGGTCCCTAAAGCTTTGAAAAGGGGAAGAAATTGGGCATCTCATTGCTGAGACTGAAATAGCTTTTGAAATCAAATGATCTTTCGCAAATGGTTCAGGTTTGACCCTTATCCTGAGTGGGAGAAATCTACCATACAGGTTTCTCAAAAATGGAGAAAGCATGATGGGACCTTCAGAATTTGGACCAATAAATCCGAGAGGGGTTTTTGCGAAAGGAGGAAATATAGAGTCCCTAAAGCTTTGAAAAGGGGAAGAAATTGGGCGTCTCATTGCTGAGACTGAAATAGCTTTTGAAATTAAATGATCTTTCGCAAATGGTTCAGGTTTGACCCTTATCCTGAGTGGGGGAAATCTACCATACAGGTTTCTCAAAAATGGAGAAAGCACGATGGGACCTTCGGAATTTGGATGAATAAATCCGAGAGGGGTTTTTGAGAAAGGAAGAAATATAGGGTCCCTAAAGCTTTGAAAAGGGGAAGAAATTGGGTGTCTCATTGCTGAGACTGAAATAGCTTTTAAAATCAAAGAATCTTTCGCAAATGGTTCAGGTTTGACCCTTATCCTGAGTGAAGGAAATCTACCATACAGGTTTCTCAAAAATGGAGAAAGCACGATGGGACCTTCGGAATTTGGACGAACAAATCCGAGAGGGGTTTTTGCGAAAGGAGGAAATATAGAGTCCCTAAAGCTTCGAAAAGGGGAAGAAATGGTGCGTCTCATTGCTGAGACTGAAATAGCTTTTGAAGTAAATGATCTTTTGCAAATGGTTCAGGTTTGACCCTTATTCTGAGTGGATTTTCCATACGGAATTCGTTAATGAGAAAACCGTGATGGGACAGGAAGAGATACTTCTTCTAAGGCAACTCTTTTTGGGAAATGTAAACAACGCTAGGTTGCATCGAAAATGAATATTGAATGTTTATTTAATTCTTGGAACAACTAGAAGATTTTGCCAATAAGATAAAATCATAGTAGATTCAGATGCTTCTAAATGTGCATGTATGTGCAAAGGTATTCCCTCTTTTACCTAGAGTATTTCCTCCAATGAGGTTAACTCCTCGGTTTTAAGAGTCAAATTCAAAAATTTAGCACTGATGATTTTCTTCAAGGAAGCTATCCATTTCCCTGATATGAGAATAAAAGAAATATTCTTAATTTCATAAAAGCAGGAAATGAAGAGATATTGATAAAAGAGTTTTGCATGAGAAAAGATGACTTCTGGCAACTTTGGCAGTTTGATATCTGGGTGTTTTCCCTACGATGATCTTTTTGCACTCTTTTTGAGTCATTGAGCTTTCTCGGGCTTTTATGTCATCCTTCATTTGGATGTCCTGACTTTTCTCTCTTTTTCAGGGGAGGGTACGTCACAAACTCCTTCATCTTGGAGATGCTCCGATCCTTCTTTCTCTCAGGGATTGTATATGATATTGGCTCAAAAGGTCTTTAGGTGATAGCTGGAATCAAATATCTTTTAGGGTTTGTCGGTAGGTTCATCGCATCAGCCTTCATCTCGACGGTGATCTGAACTTTCCCTGGAAGGATTCGTCACAAACTCCGTCATCTTGGAGATGTTTCAAATCTTCTTTGGCCCCGGGGGTCTACTCGCTTAATTCGTCTTCATCTTGACGACAATCGAGAGATCCCTTTTGCGGATATTTGATTGAAGCTTTAAATGAATAAATGAGGAGATATGGATTGAGTGGATTCTTTTTATGGCTCAAGATATTTACACTGCCTGATTGCCAGAAAGTCATTTTAAAACACGCGCCATAGCCAAGATCAATATCAATTCGCTTCTGGCTTTTCAACATCATTGAAGATTTCTTTCATTGATCATATCGAGGACATTTCTTACATCCTTTTGGTTGATCAACAGAAAAAGATTTGAATTTTACCTCTTTTTCACAAAAGTTTCACCTTTTGGAAGGAAATAGAGGAGGTAATCTGAGAAAATTCTTTTTGTGGATGTAAACACCCCAAATTTTCACTCACCTCCCCAAACATTTCCACCAAGCATCATCATCCAGCCTCTGAAATCGCTAGAGGGCAAAATGGTCATTTTCTGAGCCCGGACCTTGCAAAAGTCTAAATTTCATCTGAAACTCTCAAAATTTCTCTAATTTTAACTCAGATGTTCAAAAATTTATTCCTGACAGGAGACAGACAGCTCCAAGTCTTGGTTCAAGATTCTATTGCATAAGACATGACATTGCATATCATTGCATGAGCATTTCAAATCACTGCACTGCACAGCATGTCATTTCGAGGTCCAGAACTCTTGATTTTAAAATTTTCAATCCAGATTAGAATTTCAACTCTTCTCAAAATTGATTTCAAAACCCTGGGTCTTCAAAATTATCAATTCTTCTCATTTTACCCCCAGGACTCTGAATGTCGAAATATTTTTTCTCAGGAAAACGATCTGGATAGTTCTTAATGTGGATTTCAGTCACTTCACCTCAGATTTTGCCCTTTTGACAAATTTCAAATATCTTTCTTTTACAAAATCACCCTACAAGGGCCAACTCTTTCCAAAATTCCTGTTTTGCCCATTAGTCCAGATTTTATGAAAATTCCAAAAAGAAGTTGTGGTTTTATCCTTATAAAGAAGCAATGTGGGACCCACACTGAGGTGGTGTCACACAAACTTTTCTTTTGAAAATTTGAATTTTGAAAAAACCCAAAAATATAGGAGCCTTGTCCCCTGGATTGGTGCCACTTGTCCTTTCTCTCTCCTCTCATCTACATGCCAAGTGTCAGTGTGGGGCTACCTTAAGAAGCCGCCACATGTCATCCCATTTATCGGCCATGTGTTAGGTGCCATGTGTCATTCCAAGATCACCAGGAGATGTCTAGTGTCATAGGTTGTCCTGTCTAGAAAAAGTGGAGCTTGTCTCCTCTGAGGTGGCGCCACTTGAAGTGTGTCTCCTGCAGAGGACACGTGTCAACCTCTCCCTCCTTCTAGAAAAGTAGCCTGACACATGTCTCTCCCTACTTTTCTCAAAAAAGTAGGAGACATGTGTCACTCCTAAATTCCTACAGAAAAGGTAGGCTTGTCTCCTATGAGGTAGCGCCATCTGGAGTGTCTCCTGCAGAGGACACATGGCAAGCCCTCATTTCCTCAGAAAAAGGCAAGTGCCATGTGTCATTCTCTGCTTCTTTCAGAAAAAGTAGAGGACACATGTCTTCTCCCTACTTCTTTCAGAAAAGTAGGAGACACATGTCACTCCTGGCCTTCTTCAGAAAAAGCAAACCATTTAAAATTCAAACAAGGCATTAGGTGGCGAAAATCCGGAGCTCTGATTTTTCCAGATGGCCTATGAGGGCGCCACATGACCTGGCCCACCTTCTCATCCCTCTGCCACGTGTCATCTTCTACTTCTTTCAGGAAAAGAAGGTGACACATGTCTCCTTCTCATTCCTTCAGAAAAAGTAGAGGACACATGTCCTCTCCCTACTTTTTTCAGAAAAGTAGGAGACACATGTCACTGCCCTCTTTATCCTCCCTCTTGCCACATGGCATTGTAGGAGCCACCCTGAGGTGGCGCCACATGTCCACCCTCCATTCCTCCAGGGCCAACCTCCATTTGAATTTCAAACTCCCCCCTGAGGTGGCGCCATTTGAGAAAGCCTCTCCAGACAGCTGACACTTGTCCGCCACATGTCCAGACCTCCCTGCACCAGAAAAAGTAGAAACCCCCCCCCATGAGGTGGCGCATTTTGCTTCCTCCCTTCATGTTCTCCTGCCACATGGCATCGTAGGAGCCACTCTGAGGAAATGCCACATGTCATCCCCTCCTTTCCTGCAGAAAAGCAAAATTTCAAACATTTGAACTCCCCAGAGGTGGCGCCACATGGCATGCCCCTACTGTTCCAACTTTACACCTCAGAACACCTTTTGAGGTGGCACCATTCCAGGACTCCACTTGGCTCCATTTTCATTTTTTATTTTATTTTTAATAAAGGTAGCCCACCATGAGGTGGCGCCACCTGAGGACTCCCTACAAAAGGTGAGTTTGAATTTCAAATTCCAAGAGAGCACCCTCTGAGGTGGCGCCTTCTGGGAGCTCCCTGCAGAGAGAATCAAGCAAACTTTTGAAAAATTCTAAATCCCCCTGCTGAGGTGTCTCACCCACAAAATTTCTATTTTTTTTATTTTTTCTCAAAAATTAAAACACCTTTTGAGGTGGCGCCACCTGAGGGCTCCCTGCAGAAGGCAAATTCGAATTTCAAACCCCTCAGGTGGCACCCCCTGAGATGGCGCCACATGGAGGGCTCAGATCCAACCTGTTTGAATTTCAAAAATTTTCAGAAAATTTATAAAAACAAGGGTTCACGCCCAGACTAGGAGATCATTTTTTTTTAGCTCTTGTGAACTTGGAAAATCCGACCTAGCCTTCCTAACATCTGATTTTGAACCTTGGAAATCGTGCCCCCTCTGGCTCATTGAAGAAGGTGGAGTAGAGCTCGTGCTGTGGCGAATTCGATTCCAACAGAGGTCGATTTTTGTGAACCATCCGAAGCTTGGAGCGAAGGACGAAGGAAGCTCGTGATAGCTGCCCCTTTCAAGAGCTCCTACGCTGCGTGACGAAGCAAGGTGCACTTCTTTTCCCCTTGTTGTGATTTTATAATCCGAATCGGGAGTCGTTTGAAGAAAGAGCTCATCCGAGGGATGGATTGAGCTATTCTCATAAAATGACATATATAAAATGTTTAATTATGCTTCCTTGAGAATTTTTAACATTCATATAGTTAGCTAGGTTTAATTTGCATTTTATTTTATTCATTTAGTACATTTCATGAATTAATTAGGATTAATTTAGCATTTATTTCAATTCTGCTTATTTTCAGTAGGTCTCTGTTTTTGTCAGTCAGTCCACACGTCATTTCATGCATTTATTTTTTATTAAAAATCCCAAAAAAATCACGGAATGCGACCTTAGGCGTCCCTAAAATTTTTCCAAAAATTCGGAGCCATTTGAATTTGTTTACTGCGGTAAAAATTCAAAATGGCAAGTCGGGTTTTATTATCCGGGATACGTTTTGAAAATCATTTGCCGACTTGAAAAATCGAGATATCCCTCATGGTAGATCCGATTTTCGATCCGAAAGATGTTCTGTACTCGGGAGAATGTCTAGTTTTTAATATGATTTTTTCAGATTTTTCTGGTTTTTTTTATATCTGACAAAAATCTGAGAGTTCAGGACACGTGTCAGAGCCTAATTTGAGCCTCTGAGATCTTGGATCGACTTAGGGCTATGGTTTCTCTTTGTGTGTTGCTCCAAATCCAAAACTGTAAAAAGTGAAAGTGGTGTTCGAGATGTCCTCTGTTTGAATCGTAAATACTGTAATTTTTAGAATAGTGTTGACCCCTACTTCGGATTTTTCTTGTCAGCCCCCTGTTTTGCTACATTTGTCTGTTCTGTTAGTTTAGGCAGGAATAGTTATATTTTTATCTGTGTTTCCGTTGATCAAATGCCGAAGTTATAAACATGAAAATTGTTTATGTAGGTGTCGTGCATAACTCTGGTTAATTTCATAAATTTACATGGCCGTTTTGTATTTATTTAGCATTTTTCATCAGATTAGTCTGATTTTTACCTCTGTCAGAACTAAATCCCTGTTATTGAACTCACCATGGCTCAAACCCCGAGGCTGTAAAAACCAAAAATGTTTCATTTCAGGTCTTTTAGCAGTTTGAAAAATATCAGAAGTTTCCATGGTGTAAATCTTGCATTATCATATTAGGCATTGCATTTGGTTCGGATCCATAGGCAAAATCCACCATTTTAGGACTTTCCTTGAATTTTAGCATTTAAATCATATCATTTCATGATTTTTAGCATTCTAGGTTGTTTATCAGAGTGTTTAGATGCTTCATACCGAATTTGGTGCAATTTGGAATCCATTTGAAGTTCGGATCATCCATAATACCAAAACAGGGTCCCGCAGGACCCAGATCCAAGCGAAAAACAAGCGAAATTCGTTATTTTGGATAAATTACAAAATGTCAAATTCTGATTTTACAGTCTTAATGTGTTTAACAGCATGTCATCATGTCATACTGCATTTCATCATCATTGAATTCAATTTGAATTTCGAAATCCCAATTTTACTAAGTTTTCCTTCAAAAAACCCTGATTTTAAAGGTGTAACTTTAATTTTAGGGGTATTTTGGTCATTTTGACCCCAATTCCGAATTTCAAACTGTTTTCCACTGAATTCCTTGCATTTGCATCATTTCAAATATCAAGGAAGCATGAGAATAGGGTTTATATCCAATTAAATCCAATAATTTCATAATATTATTGGAAAATCTTGGAAAAACCCACATATTTGAGCTAACCCAATTTCAAGTTTGGCAGGAACAATCAAAAGAAGGAGCTGAAGTCTGCAAATTTCTTTTATTTCCTTTATTTAAGTGATGTAATAATGTAAATTTTGGAATAAGAGAGTTAATTTCCTGCTTAGACTAGGATGCATATCATATAGTTTGAATTTATGCAAATATCCTGCTTATGCGATGCATACATCTTATTTCAAAAGCACTATGGATGTTCACGAATGGCACGTGCACCAACTCTTAGGGAGTTGATGGACTCGGTGGGATCCATATTTACGGCCCTAGTCGGAATATGGACGAGACCCAGATCCATCATCTTTCTATTAGTCACATTGAGCCTACACTCTTAGGCTATCTTAAAATGCACATCATATTCCCAAAGTTTTCAAAATCATGCGCATCAAATCAACTAAGTTCTGAACATATTCATGGCCACAGTCAGAATATGTGAAGGATTTATTTGGACTTAATGCACATTTTCCAACCAATTCCTCAGAAAATCTTTTCAAAGTGCATTCATTTACTCATGTCATTTGCATCATGAAATCATTGATTTTTTCAAGATTTTCTCAAGAAAACTTCATTCTCAATAAATCGATTTCTCAAGAAACTCTAAGGATTTTTCAAAATCGGTTTTCCAAAGATAAGTTTTTCCACAGTTTTCCCTGGAAAATGATATTTTCTTAAGAGATTCAAAAGAGTTTTCCAATCTTTCTCCAAGATCAAAATCGATTTCCAAGTATTTCAAGGGTAAAAATTCCTAGGATTTCAATTTCCCAAGTTTTGAATTTCCTTCCCCAATGAGTTTTCCTATAAATTTTCCATTATTTCCCTAAGAAAACTCTCAAAGTCCAAGTTTTCCTAAGAAGTATTTCCCTTTTCAAAGGTTCACCTTTTCCTCAAGAATCACTTCCATTTTCCCAGGATTTTCAACCATTCATGATTTTCCCACAAGTTCATGAAATTTCCCGTGATTTCAAAAACCCTTTTTCACATGAGTTTTTCTGAGAAATTGACTTTCATGCTTTTTCCTGAGAAATTCTTTTCAACTCCAAATATTTTCCAAGCATACATCATATTTTCCCAAGCTGCATCTTCCAAAATCTCATAGCACATGCCTGAATTCTCTGTGCATTTAGGATAGAACATAACTTTGATGATTTAACTAAGTCAAGCACAATTTTGGTCCTTGGTTCGATTACCTCTGTTAAAGGCAGCAGGAACGGTCAAACCTCGTACCGACAGGTCGAGCCCCATCCCATGGATTTTCCCGCAATTTTCAAAATGGAGGCGAGTATTTCAAAACAATTTCCAAAATCCGGTCAAGTTTGAAGCGCGAAATCGTTTCCTCTTTCCTCTCTCTTCCGCAAGGAAGGGAAGACGGGGGAAAAATTTCGCGATGAAAACAGGTTTGGCGACCGTGATGGGACCTGTCCTTGTCTGGTCTAAATTGTGCTTGACCTAGTTCAATTATTAAAACTGTGTTCACAAAATGTCAGCTCTTTACTTTTTGCTATCATGTGAACCTAGGAGCCTAGATTCTGACCTAGCTGACATTGACTGCATATAGACTAAGCATGGTTTGGTAGGACCAGATTGAGGAGAAATTTTCATGCTCACATAGACTTAGGTCTAAACACAACTCTCCTCAATTTAGGATCTGAATGCAAACAATGTATGCTTCTTCAAAGGTTTTCAAAAGTCTATCTCTCTAGGATTTAGAGCCATCTATTTCTTGCATGTGATCATTTTTAAAACCCCAATTACCTATCATTACCCGGTCTTCACGTTGCTGGGCTCTCTTCCAGAACCCTAGTTCGGGACAGAGCCTCACAACTGGGCCAACTATTTGGGTTAACACCCCCCTACCACGTACCGCGGGCCACAGTCCGAAGTATATCGGTAGGCGCTCAAGGATGTTGGAAAACCCTACCTTAGAACCGGAGTTGAAATTCTATGCCACGTACCTCGGATTTCGATTCGGGTATATCGGCATAACTGGATTGGACAAAGATGATCTGAACCTAGAGTTAGGATTAAGGTCCTACAGCTGTTTTCAAATTGATGCATCTAGAGTCAGCCTTTTAGACAGTGCTGAATGTGCATAAATGTTTGTGCAGGATGTGATTGTATGTATGATTTTCTCAATTCTTTATGTTTCCCAATGTTTCTCAACTTATTAGGCCTTTTTCAAAATATCTTTATTTTCCACGAGATCTTTTCTCAAACCCTGGATGATTTTCTCAAATATCCCATTTCTTTCAAAACTCCAGGTGATTTTCCATTCTCTCGTTCTACTGGATCTCGGATTTCCAGCCTTATTCCAATCCTGCCTGCAAATTTTTGAAATTTCAAATTTTGCTTCAAAAACTTTTCCATATCTCCCAGTATATCTTCCAAATTTTATCCAAATTTTTGACATGTCCTTCCAATTCCATCATTTGTTTTTCCCTCAAGAGTGTTGGTTTCAAAATTCTTTTTTCCATCATGCTAAACATCCCATGTGGTTCTGCAGAGGGCATTGGCATAGTTGTGTGATCCTGACGAGATCAAAGACCGCGCTACTTCAGCACATTAGTTACAGACAGTGAGTGAGAAATGGATTCCATAAAGTCTGTCAAAGAGGGAGCTCAGACCATCAAGGAGGAGATGGATCCCGCTATATATCGGTTGTTCAAAAGAATGATGATTGAGATATTATCCGAGCAAGCTGAAGCCAATTTCAGAAAAGTTCCTGTTAAAGAAGAGGCATCCATCACCATCCCTATGAGCATCATTGGAGACCACAACAGTGCAACCAGTACTAAACCCGGCAACAACAAAAACAGAGGCAGTCAAAGCAGCAAGTTAGAAGAGTCTAAAGATTTGAAAGGAAAGTATTCCAGAATCCAGAATAGACCTTTTCAATCCAGCCCTCAGCAAAAGGAAAAAAATCAAGGAAAACCAAAGCGCGGAAACTGGAGCGGCGATCGAGATTTCACTCCTATAGACAAGCCACTCGACGAAGTCCTTGAATACATGTTGATTAAGGGATTAGTGAAGCTCCCAAAGGCCACAACTCCTCCCACCATCATGGGAAGGTTCAAGAATCAGTTTTGCAAGTTCCATCGGGCAGTAGGGCATGACACGGATGATTGTTTTGTCCTCAAAAATATTGTACAAGACTGTATTGATAAGAACCTCTTTGTTGAAGGCAGAGAAGAAGAACATCCAGTAAGCCCTAACCAAGAAAGAAGTCAAAGAAGTCAGCATTCAACAGAAATCCAACAATCCGAAGAAGATAAAGCGTGATGGTTGGAGTTATGATCGCGAGTTTACTCCTTTAGGTGAGCCAATCGAAGAAATTCTTGGATATCTGCTCGCGAAGGATATGATCAAACTTCCAAGGATTGTGGATCCTCCCGTCACCATGGGGAAATGGAAAGATTGTTTCTGCGAGTTCCATCGGGCAATGGGGCACGATACTGAACGTTGCTTCGTTCTAAAAAATATTGTACACGACTACATCGATAAAGAGCTTTTGGTGCCGGAAAAAAGGGAGGGACGAGTTGCAGTCCTGACCAAGCCTCTCCCAGATCACTCTGAAGAATGACAATGCCAATGCCAATGCCTTCTCATTTTGTCAGGACGATATAGTCCTAGTGGTTTTCCTTTTTCAAGTTGTCATCTCTTTTTAAGGCATCAATAAAATCATCAACTTTTCTCGTTTAATTATGACATTCTTCTTTTGGTTGTTCTGCTTTGTTATTATTCTCTCTCCTCCATTACACTGGGGCATCTTTTTGAAAATTTGTTTTCAAGCATTCTATATGCAGGCAGGATAAACAAATTCCTCATTTCATGCACTTGTGCATTCATATGCATCAACTCATATTCATTTGCATTCAATTGCATTAATAACAATCCGGTCGGTATTGGGATTTCAACAAACAGTCCCATCACAATTCCTAATGATCCAAAGATCATCGCCAATACTGAACCAAAACCCAGCACTCGAACTGGTATTATTTCAAAATCCAGTATTCAAGCTGGTACATTTTCAACTTTTTGGAAAACCGAGTTCCGACTCGGGTTTTTATTCAAATCATTTTCCTTTGTTGATCCGGGTTCCGACTCGTGATCTCTCTACCTTATTCGAGCCTTGACTCGAATTCTTCATTTTTCTTTGTTGATCCGGGTTCCGACTCGTGATCTCTCTACTTTATTCGAGCCTTGACTCGAACTCTTCATTTTCCTTTGTTGATCCGGGTTCCGACTCATGATCTCTCTACTTTATTCGAGCCTTGACTCGATTTCTCCATTTTCCTTTGTTGATCCGGGTTCCGACTCGTGATCTCTCTACTTTATTCGAGCCTTGACTCGATTTCTTCATTTTCCTTTGTTGATCCGGGTTCCGACTCGTGATCTCTCTACTTTACTCGAGCCTTGACTCGAACTCTTCATTTTCCTTTGTTGATCCGGGTTCCAACTCGTGATCTCTCTACTTTACTCGAGCCTTGACTCGAACTCTCCATTTTCCTTTGTTGATCCGGGTTCCGACTCGTGATCTCTTTACCTTATTCGAGCCTTGACTCGATTTCTTCATTTTCCTTTGTTGATCCGGGTTCCGACTCGTGATCTCTCTACCTTATTCGAGCCTTGACTCGAACTCTTCATTTTCTTTTGTTGATCCGAGTTCCGACTCGTGATCTCTATACCTTAATCGAGCTCAGATTAGAGCTCTTCATTTTCTTTTGTTGATCCGAGTTCCGACTCGTGATCTTTATACCTTGTTCGAGCTCAGATTAGAGCTCTTCATTTTCTTTTGTTGATCCGAGTTCCGACTCGTGATCTCTATACCTTGTTCGAGCTCAGATTCGAGCTCTTCATTTTCTTTGTTGATCCGGGTTCCGACTCGTGATCTCATTACCTTACTCGAACCCTGAATCGAGTTCTTCATTTTCTTTTGTTGATCCGGGTTCCGACTCGAGTTCTCTTTATCTTATCCAAGCTCTAATTCAAGTCCTTCATTTTCCTTTGTTGATCCGGGTTCCGACTCGTGATCTCATTATCTTATTTGAGTTATGATTCGAGCCTTCCATTTTCCTTTGTTGATTTGAGTTCCGACTCATGATCTCTGTATTTTATTCGAGCTCTGACTCGAACTCATTATTCTCCTTTGTTAATCCAAGTAATTTCAATCATCAGGGTCCCTCAATTGCTCGAATTTGATATTTTGTCCTCCAAATTCCAATTTAAATCTTCGAATCATGCAATTCTTCAATTTCAACCTACGGGTCACTCAATTCTCAAATTTTTGACCTTCGGGTCATCCAATTCTCAATTTCGACCTTCGGGTCACTCAATTCTTCAATTTCGACCTTCGGGTCAACCAATTTCCATGTTTCGACCTTCGGGTCATGCAATTTCCAATTTTTGACCTTCAAGTCAATCAATTTCCAATTTTCGACCTTCGGGTCATCCAATTTCCAATTCTCAATTTCAATTTCCAATTTCCAATTTTCGACCTTCGGGTCGATCAATTTCCAAATTTCGACCTTTAGGTCAACCACTTCTCAATTTCGACCTTTTTGGTCAAATCAATTCTCAATTTCGACCGCCAGGTCATCCAAATTTGTGACCTTCGGGTCATTCAATTTTCAGCAACCAATTTTCCAATTTCCAATTTCCAATTTCGACCTTCGGGTCAATCAATCTCAATACCCAATTTCAATCATTTCCTCTTGCGAGAGACCCTTTTTAGGGAGAGTTCGAGGGAGCTCGTTCTTTTCGCATGCTATCCAATTCGTTCACTTAGCCCCTTTTCAGGGAGAGTTTGAAGGGACTCGCGTCTTTGTGAACCGTTTGCAAAACAATTTCCAATTTCACACAAGAAACCCTTTTTAAGGGAGAGGCTCGACGGAGACTCGCTTTTCTTGTGACCCCCCAATTTCATACTAGGCCATTTTTCGTCATGAAAGACCCTCTTTGCAGGGAGAGTGTGATGGACTTGTTCCTTTCCTGACCCAATTTTCTGACCTCACTATTATCGGCCCCCTTTCCATAAGAGAAGCCTAATATTAGGGAGCTTTGACGAAAGCTCAATTTCTCTTCGAAAGTTCGTTTTGCAAACACCTCCTCTTTAGGGAAGAGAGGAGTATTTCCCATTTCCCATTCAGGTAAGCGCTAAGCCTGAGTCTCTCTTTTTGGGGAAAAAGACAGGAGAATTTTCGTCACGGATGTGTTGAGCCGGATTTCAAATACTCTCTTTCACTCAGGATTTCAAGAAAATTTTGTCAATTTGTCAATCAAATTATTTGTTGATTTAAGAATCTTTATTGCACTAATCTCTATCTCAATTTACCTTCAGCATCGCTTCCAAAAGAGTGAAGCTTTTGCGAAAAGAGATTCAAAACTCAAATTCTTTCTATTGGCCAACCAAAAGGATGAAGGATAAATCCTCGATATGGCCAGAAAAGAAGATTCAATGTTATTGAAAAGCCGTAGATGATCGATATTGATCGCAGTCGATGGCACATCTTTAAAGGCTATTCTTGCAAAGATGAGGCAGTGGAAATATCCTGAGTGCTAGAAAAGAGAGAATTCACCCAAACCCTGTCTCCTCAAAATCACCTAAGCTGCAATTGAGTATCCGCAAAAGGGATCTCTCACCTGTCGTCAAGATGAAGGCGAATTAGGCGAGTAGACCCCCGGGGCCAAAGAAGATTCGAAACATCTCCAAGATGACGGAGTTTGTGACGGGTCCTTCCAGGGAAAGTCCAAAGCACTGTCAAGATGAAGGCAGATGCGATGAACCCCTCGACAATCCCTAAAAGATATTTAATTTCAGCTGTCATCCAAAGATCTCCAAACCCATCGTCCAAGAAGGATCGAAACATCTCCAAGTTGAAGGAGTTTGTGACGTACCCTTCCCAAAAGAGAGAAAGAGAGGAAAAAGAAAGAGAGAAAAAGTCAGAATATCTCCAAAATAAAGGAGAATGTAGAAAAAACCCAGAGAGCCAAAAGAGTGCAGAAAGAGTATCATGAGAGAAGCCCTCAGGATATCAAACTGCCAGATTTATCAAGAACCCTCTTTAATCTTGTGAAGTTCTATTATCAATACTCTTTCATCAATTGCTTTCATAATATCAAATTCTCTTTCCTGCTCATATCAAGGAAATTGATAACTTCCTTGAAGAAGGTCAATTGCGAGCAATTTGGATTTCAAGTCTCGATTCTACGAAGTGAACCTTATTTGGAGGTAATGCTTTGGGTAGAAAAGAAAGAATATCTCTGTAACCATGTGCAACATTTTCAAATATTTTGAATCAACAGCAAAATTTCCAACATTTTGGCAATATTTTCTAGCTATCCTGACATGAAGTGAGAGCTTGATGTCCGTTTTCAATGCATCCTGACACCAATTTTAAATCCCTCCTAAGGACTTGATTCCTTCCCTTCTTTGAGAGCATGAACTCTCAGATTGCACACTTCCCTGTGTCCCCACTGTCCCACCATAGACAGTCCCATTTCGGCTTGAGGTTAAGCCACCAATTCCAGCAAAAGGCAATTTCAAAAGCTGATTTTAGTCTTAGCAATAAGACGCCCAAAACCAATCCCTTTTCAAGCTTTAGGGACCCCATTTTCCTTCCTGTTGCGAAACCCCTGTCGGATTTACTGTGCAAAATCCGAAGGTTCCATCATGGTCTCTTCTTTCGAGGATTCCATTCATTTTCCGCCCGATCAGGATAAGGGTATAAACCTGAGCCTCAATCAAAGAGGTATTTCATTTTCCGCCCAATCAGGTTAAGGGTATAAACCTGAGCCTCAACCAATGAGGTATTTCATTTTCCGCCCGATCAGGATAAGGGTACAAACCTGAGCCTCATCCAATGAGGTATTTCATTTTCCGCCCGATCAGGATAAGGGTACAAACCTGAGCCTCATCCAAAGAGGTATTTCATTTTCTGCCCGATCAGGATAAGGGTACAAACCTGAGCCTCAATCAAAGAGGTATTTCATTTTCCGCCCGATCAAGATAAGGGTACAAACCTGAGCCTCATCCAAAGAGGTATTTCATTTTTTCCGCCCGATCAGGATAAGGGTACAAACCTGAGCCTCATCCAAAGAGGTATTTCATTTTCCACCCGATCAGGATAAGGGTACAAACCTGAGCCTCAATCAAAGAGGTATTCCATTTTCCACCCGATCAGGATAAGGGTACAAACCTGAGCCTCAACCAAAGAGGTATTTCATTTTTTGCCCGATCAGGATAAGGGTACAAACCTGAATCTCATTCCAATGAGATATTTCATTCCCCAATCAGGTCAAGGGTTCAAACCTGAGCTTCGTTCCATGCGAGGTATTTTTGTCCCATCCAGGTCAAGGGCATAAACCTGAACTTCGCTCTCATAGAGCAAATCTTTCCTCTTCATTCTTTGTTCCATATCTACCATCTTCCTCGAGCTAATTTCTTCACACCCAGTCAGATCCTTCTAACTAGGGCATTTTTTTATGTATAGCCCAAATTTGGTGTGTTTTTCTTTGCCACTAAGCTCGGCCATGAGCCGGCTTAGTAGCAAAGAGGGGCATCTGTAAACACCCCAAATTTTCACTCACCTCCCCAAACATTTCCACCAAGCATCATCATCCAGCCTCTGAAATCGCTGGAGGGCAAAATGGTCATTTTCTGAGCCCGGACCTTGCAAAAGTCTAAATTTCATCTGAAACTCTCAAAAATTCTCTAATTTTAACTCAGATGTTCAAAAATTTATTCCTGACAGGAGACAGACAGCTCCAAGTCTTGGTTCAAGATTCTATTGCATAAGACATGACATTGCATATCATTGCATGAGCATTTCAAATCACTGCACTGCACAGCATGTCATTTCGAGGTCCAGAACTCTTGATTTTAAAATTTTCAATCCAGATTAGAATTTCAACTCTTCTCAAAATTGATTTCAAAACCCTGGGTCTTCAAAATTATCAATTCTTCTCATTTTACCCCCATGACTCTGAATGTCGAAATATTTTTTCTCAGGAAAACGATCTGGATAGTTCTTAATGTGGATTTCAGTCACTTCACCTCAGATTTTGCCCTTTTGACAAATTTCAAATATCTTTCTTTTACAAAATCGCCCTACAAGGGTCAACTCTTTCCAAAATTCCTGTTTTGCCCATTAGTCCAGATTTTATGAAAATTCCAAAAAGAAGTTGTGGTTTTATCCTTATAAAGAAGCAATGTGGGACCCACACTGAGGTGGTGTCACACAAACTTTTCTTTTGAAAATTTGAATTTTGAAAAAACCCAAAAATATAGGAGCCTTGTCCCCTGGATTGGTGCCACTTGTCCTTTCTCTCTCCTCTCATCTACATGCCAAGTGTCAGTGTGGGGCTACCTTAAGAAGCCGCCACATGTCATCCCATTTATCGGCCATGTGTTAGGTGCCATGTGTCATTCCAAGATCACCAGGAGATGCCTAGTGTCATAGGTTGTCCTGTCTAGAAAAAGTGGAGCTTGTCTCCTCTGAGGTGGCGCCACTTGAAGTGTGTCTCCTGCAGAGGACACGTGTCAACCTCTCCCTCCTTCTAGAAAAGTAGCCTGACACATGTCTCTCCCTACTTTTCTCAAAAAAGTAGGAGACATGTGTCACTCCTAAATTCCTACAGAAAAGGTAGGCTTGTCTCCTATGAGGTAGCGCCATCTGGAGTGTCTCCTGCAGAGGACACATGGCAAGCCCTCATTTCCTCAGAAAAAGGCAAGTGCCATGTGTCATTCTCTGCTTCTTTCAGAAAAAGTAGAGGACACATGTCTTCTCCCTACTTCTTTCAGAAAAGTAGGAGACACATGTCACTCCTGGCCTTCTTCAGAAAAAGCAAACCATTTAAAATTCAAACAAGGCATTAGGTGGCGAAAATCCGGAGCTCTGATTTTTCCAGATGGCCTATGAGGGCGCCACATGACCTGGCCCACCTTCTCATCCCTCTGCCACGTGTCATCTTCTACTTCTTTCAGGAAAAGAAGGTGACACATGTCTCCTTCTCATTCCTTCAGAAAAAGTAGAGGACACATGTCCTCTCCCTACTTTTTTCAGAAAAGTAGGAGACACATGTCACTGCCCTCTTTTTCCTCCCTCTTGCCACATGGCATTGTAGGAGCCACCCTGAGGTGGCGCCACATGTCCACCCTCCATTCCTCCAGGGCCAACCTCCATTTGAATTTCAAACTCCCCCCTGAGGTGGCGCCATTTGAGAAAGCCTCTCCAGACAGCTGACACTTGTCCGCCACATGTCCAGACCTCCCTGCACCAGAAAAAGTAGAAACCCCCCCCCATGAGGTGGCGCATTTTGCTTCCTCCCTTCATGTTCTCTTGCCACATGGCATCGTAGGAGCCACTCTGAAGAAATGCCACATGTCAGCCCCTCCTTTCCTGCCGAAAAGCAAAATTTCAAACATTTGAACTCCCCAGATGTGGCGCCACATGGCATGCCCCTACTGTTCCAACTTTACACCTCAGAACACCTTTTGAGGTGGCACCATTCCAGGACTCCACTTGGCTCCATTTTCATTTTTTATTTTATTTTTAATAAAGGTAGCCCACCATGAGGTGGCGCCACCTGAGGACTCCCTACAAAAGGTGAGTTTGAATTTCAAATTCCAAGAGAGCACCCTCTGAGGTGGCGCCTTCTGGGAGCTCCCTGCAGAGAGAATCAAGCAAACTTTTGAAAAATTCTAAATCCCCCCTGCTGAGGTGTCTCACCCACAAAATTTCTATTTTTTTTATTTTTTCTCAAAAATTAAAACACCTTTTGAGGTGGCGCCACCTGAGGGCTCCCTGCAGAAGGCAAATTCGAATTTCAAACCCCTCAGGTGGCACCCCCTGAGATGGCGCCACATGGAGGTCTCAGATCCAACCTGTTTGAATTTCAAAAATTTTCAGAAAATTTATAAAAACAAGGGTTCACGCCCAGACTAGGAGATCATTTTTTTTTAGCTCTTGTGAACTTGGAAAATTCGACCTAGCCTTCCTAACATCTGATTTTGAACCTTGGAAATCGTGCCCCCTCTGGCTGATTGAAGAAGGTGGAGTAGAGCTCGTGCTGTGGCGAATTCGATTCCAACAGAGGTCGATTTTTGTGAACCATCCGAAGCTTGGAGCGAAGGACGAAGGAAGCTCGTGATAGCTGCCCCTTTCAAGAGCTCCTACGCTGCGTGACGAAGCAAGGTGCACTTCTTTTCCCCTAGATGTGATTTTATAATCCAAATCGGGAGTCGTTTGAAGAAAGAGCTCATCCGAGGGATGGATTGAGCTATTCTCATAAAACAACATATATAAAACGTTTAATTATGTTTCCTTGATGATTTTTAACATTCATATAGTTAGCTAGGTTTAATTTGCATTTTATTTCATTCATTTAGTACATTTCATGAATTAATTAGGATTAATTTAGCATTTATTTCAATTCTGCTTATTTTCAGCAGGTCTCTGTTTTTGTCAGTCAGTCCACACGTCATTTCATGCATTTATTTTTTATTAAAAATCCCCAAAAAATCACGGAATGCGACCTTAGGTGTCCCTAAAAGTTTTCCAAAAATTCGGAGCCATTTGAATTTGTTTACTGAGGTAAAAAGTCAAAATAGCAAGTCGGGTTTTATTATCCGGGATACGTTTTGAAAATCATTTGCCGACTTGAAAAATCGAGATATCCCTCATGGGAGATCCGATTTTCGATCCGAAAGATGTTCTGTACTCGGGAGAATGTCTAGTTTCTAATATGAGTTTTTCAGATTTTTCTGGTTTTTTTTTATGTCTGACAAAAATCCGAGAGTTCAGAACACGTGTCAGAGCCTAATTTGAGCCTCTGAGATCTTGGATCGACTTAGGGCTATGGTTTCTCTTTGTGTGTTGCTCCAAATCCAAAACTGTAAAAAGTGAAAGTGGTGTCCGAGATGTCCTCTGTTTGAATCAGAAAGCCTGTAATTTTTGGAACAGTGTTGACCCCTGCTTCGGATTTTTCTTGTCAGCCCTCTGTTTTGCTACATTTGTCTGTTCTGTTAGTTTAGGCAGGAATAGTTATATTTTTATCTGTGTTTCCGTTGATCAAATGACAAAGTCATAAACATGAAAATTGTTCATGTAGGTGTCGTGCATAACTCTGGTTAATGTAATAAATTTACATGGCCGTTTTGTATTTCTTTAGCATTTTTCATCAGATTAGTGTGATTTTTACCTCTGTCAGAACTAAATCCCTGTTATTGAACTCACCATGGCTCAAACCCCGAGGCTGTAAAAACCAAAAATGTTTCATTTCGGGTCTTTTAGCAGTTTGAAAAATATCAGAAGTTTCCATGGTTTAAATCTTGCATTATCATATTAGGCATTGCATTTGGTTCGGATCCATAGGCAAAATCCACCATTTTAGGACTTTCCTTGAATTTTAGCATTTAAATCATATCATTTCGTGATTTTTAGCATTCTAGGTTGTTTATCAGAGTGTTTAGATGCTTCATACCGAATTTGGTGCAATTTGGAATCCATTTGAGGTTCAGATCATCCATAATACCAAAACAGGGTCCCGCAGGACCCAGATCCAAGCGAAAAACAAGCGAAATTCGTTATTTTGGATAAATTACAAAATGTCAAATTCTGATTTTACAGTCTTAATGTGTTTAGCAGCATGTCATCATGTCATACTGCATTTCATCATCATTGAATTCAATTTGAATTTCGAAATCCCAATTTTACTAAGTTTTCCTTCAAAAAACCCTGATTTTAAAGGTGTAACTTTAATTTTAGGGGTATTTTGGTCATTTTGACCCCAATTCCGAATTTCAAACTGTTTTCCACTGAATTCCCTGCATTTGCATCATTTCAAATATCAAGGAAGCATGAGAATAGGGTTTATATCCAATTAAATCCAATAATTTCATAATATTATTGGAAAATCTTGGAAAAACCCACATATTTGAGCTAACCCAATTTCAAGTTTGGCAGGAACAATCAAAAGAAGGAGATGAAGTCTGCAAATTTCTTTTATTTCCTTTATTTAAGTGATGTAATAATATAAATTTTGGAATAAGAGAGTTAATTTCCTGCTTAGACTAGGATGCATATCATATAGTTTGAATTTATGCAAATATCCTGCTTATGCGATGCATACATCTTATTTCAAAAGCACTATGGATGTTCACGAATGGCACGTGCACCAACTCTTAGGGAGTTGATGGACTCGGTGGGATCCATATTTACGGCCCTAGTCGGAATATGGACGAGACCCAGATCCATCATCTTTCTATTAGTCACATTGAGCCTACACTCTTAGGCTATCTTAAAATGCACATCATATTCCCAAAGTTTTCAAAATCATGCGCATCAAATCAACTAAGTTCTGAACATATTCATGGCCACAGTCAGAATATGTGAAGGATTTATTTGGACTTAATGCACATTTTCCAACCAATTCCTCAGAAAATCTTTTCAAAGTGCATTCATTTACTCATGTCATTTGCATCATGAAATCATTGATTTTCTCAAGATTTTCTCAAGAAAACTTCATTCTCAATAAATCGATTTCTCAAGAAACTCTAAGGATTTTTCAAAATCGGTTTTCCAAAGATAAGTTTTTCCACAGTTTTCCCTGGAAAATGATATTTTCTTAAGAGATTCAAAAGAGTTTTCCAATCTTTCTCCAAGATCAAAATCGATTTCCAAGTATTTCAAGGGTAAAAATTCCTAGGATTTCAATTTCCCAAGTTTTGAATTTCCTTCCCCAATGAATTTTTCTATAAATTTTCCATTATTTCCCTAAGAAAACTCTCAAAGTCCAAGTTTTCCTAAGAAGTATTTCCCTTTTCAAAGGTTCACCTTTTCCTCAAGAATCACTTCCATTTTCCCAGGATTTTCAACCATTCATGATTTTCCCACAAGTTCATGAAATTTCCCGTGATTTCAAAAACCCTTTTTCACATGAGTTTTCCTGAGAAATTGACTTTCATGCTTTTTCCTGAGAAATTCTTTTCAACTCCAAATATTTTCCAAGCATACATCATATTTTCCCAAGCTGCATCTTCCAAAATCTCATAGCACATGCCTGAATTCTCTGTGCATTTAGGATAGAACATAACTTTGATGATTTAACTAAGTCAAGCACAATTTTGGTCCTTGGTTCGATTACCTCTGTTAAAGGCAGCAGGAACGGTCAAACCTCGTACCGACAGGTCGAGCCCCATCCCATGGATTTTCCCACAATTTTCAAAACGGAGGCGAGTATTTCAAAACAATTTCCAAAATCCGGTCAAGTTTGAAGCGCGAAATCATTTCCTCTTTCCTCTCTCTTCCGCAAGGAAGGGAAGACGGGGGGAAAATTTCGCGACGAAAACAGTGGAGTAGAAATATTTAGAATCAACAAATGCTTTTAGCAAATTGGCAAAGTTTTCATGAATTCTTTGTGAAATAATCACTCAATATAGATTTTGATGAGACCTTGAGTCGCAATCTCTTGATTTTGGAAATACATGACCAGCAAAAGCTGGAACCTTTGAAATACATGACCAGCAGAAGCCGGAACGTTTGAAATACATGGCCAGCAAAAAGCTGGAACGTTTGAAATACATGACAAGCAAAATCTGGATCTTTTGGAAATACATGACCAATGAAAGTTGGATCTTTTGGAAATACATGACCAGCGAGATGCTGGATCTTTTGGAAATACATCAGATTTGAGTCAGAACTTGAATTTTGTAAAAAGGAAAGAATTTGATCAGAACACTGAATTTAGAAGGTTACCGATGCGAGGATTGGTTTTTCTAAGTGAGCTCAACATATGATTGAAAATTTTGAGAAATAGCCAGTGCGAGGACTGGGTTGGGAAGATGAGCCCAGAAAGTGAAATTTTGATGAAAGATTCTGAATTCAATGGACCGTCACATCCTAACTGCGTGGTGGTCTGTTTTCAGGATTTATCTTCTTATCCTGAACTGGGAAGGAAGGAAAGAAATACCTCGTTAGCAGGAGGCATCAGGTTTTATCCCTTAACCTGAAGGGGAAAGGAAATGGATTTCCAATGCGAGGATTGGATTCAAAAGGAAGTCCTGGTCAGAACTCAGAACTTCAACTAAAAATAATAGAAGAAAAACCCGAGCTGGAACTCAGATTTCCAAAGGAATGAAGGATTTCCAATGCGAGAATTGGATTCAAAAGGAAGTCCTGGTCGGAACTCAGAACTTCGAACAAAAAATAACAGAAGAAAAACCCGAGTTGGAACTCGGATTTCTAAAGAAATGATTGATTTCCAATGCGAGGATTGGATTCAAAAGGAAGTCCTGGTCGGAACTCAGAACTTCGACTGAAAATAATAGAAGAAAAACCCGAGCTGGAACTCGGATTTCCAAAGAGATGAAGGATTTCCAATGCAAGGATTGGATTCAAAAGGAAGTCCTGGTCGGAACTCAGAACTTCGACTGAAAATAGAAGAAAAACCCGAGCTGGAACTCGGATTTTCAAAGGAATGAAGGATTTCCAATGCGAGGATTGGATTCAAAAGGAAGTCCTGGTCGGAACTCAGAACTTCGACTGAAAATAATAGAAGAAAAACCCGAGCTGAAACTCGGATTTCCAAAGAGATGAAGGATTTCCAATGCGAGGATTGAATTCAAAAGGAAGTCCTGGTCGGAACTCAGAACTTCGAACAAAAAATAACAGAAGAAAAACCCGAGCTGGAACTCGGATTTCTAAAGAAATGATTGATTTCCAATGCGAGGATTGGATTCAAAAGGAAGTCCTGGTCGGAACTCAGAACTTCGACTGAAAATAATAGGAGAAAAACCCGAGCTGGAACTCGGATTTCCAAAGAGATGAAGGATTTCCAATGCGAGGATTGGATTCAAAAGGAAGTCCTGGTCGGAACTCAGAACTTCGACTGAAAATAACAGAAGAAAAACCCGAGCTGGAACTCGGATTTCCAAATAGATGAAGGATTTCCAATGCGAGGATTGGATTCAAAAGGAAGTCCTGGTCGGAACTCAGAACTTCGAATGAAAGAATAGAGGAAGAAGCCCAAGTGGAGACTCGGGTCTTTGACAGAAAGTCTTTAATCAAAAGGTTGAGTTTTGAAAATTTGCCAGTGCGAGGACCGGACCTGGGATTGAGAATAACTATTTAGAGGACTGAATTTATTTGCATGTGATATGATTGCCCCCTTATCTCGACTGGGGAGAAAATAAAATTTTTAAAAGAATTGATGAGAAGAGATAGAAATTGATGAAAGATTTGACAAAAGAGAAGAATCAAGGAAATTTTATGGAAAAGAATCTTTGTAAAAGAATTCTCATCGGTAGCATTGTTGCTCCCGTGAGGGGTTTCAGGATTATCCCTTATCCTGAATGGGAAGAGAATAAAATTTAAGCAAAAGCTGATAAAAAGGCTTTGATAAAGAATTGGAAGAATTAAAACTTAATAAAATTGATAAAATTGAATGAAGAAAAAGATTTAGCAGAGATTAATGAAACTTTAAAAGAGAAAGACATTCAGGACTATCTCTTATCCTGAAGAAAGAAAGGCCTCGTAGGATGAGGTTTCAGGTTTATCCCTTAACCTGAAGGGGGAAGAAAGAAAGAAAAAGAAGGAAAAGAAATACCTTATGGGAAAGAGGCATCAGGTTTATCCCTTAACCTGAAAGGGTAATTTTTGAAATAAGAATTAATAAGAATTAAGAAGAAAAAAATGGATGAATAATGAAAATGAATAAAATTGATAAAACTGATAAAGATGGATAAACAAAAGGTTGACAAAAGTTTGAGAAAAAGAGTTTGATCCTGCCTGCATGTGGGATCTTTAAAATGAGGGAAGATGATGAGAAAATCATTTTGGGAGGAAGGATTAACCATGAGAGCTAATCTTTGAAAGGGGATCATTCATGAGAGATCATCATGAGGGCTAATTTTTTTGAAGCAATGATTTGAAAATCAATTTATAGAAAATATGATCAACCCGAGGGTTGATATTGGAATGCAATGATTCAAAATCAATTTTTAGAAAATATGATCAACATAGGGGTTGATCTTTGAATGCAATAATTTGAAATCAATTTTTTTAGAAAACATAATCAACACCAGGATTGATTTTTGAATGCAATGATTTGAAATCAACTTTTTAGATCAATACAAAAGTTGATGTTTGAATGTAATAAAATCAATTTTTTGAAAAATGAGATCAACACAAGGGTTAATCTTTAAATGGAATCAAATTTTTGGAAAGTGAGATCAACACAAGGGATTGATCCTTGAATGAAATGAAATCAAATTTTTGGAAAATGAGATGAATACAAGGGATTGATCTTTGAATGAAATCAAATTTTTGAAAAAATCAGATCAACACAAGGGATTGATCTTTGAATGAAATCAAATTTTTAGAAAATGGGATCAACACAAGGGTTGATCTTTGAATGTAATGGTTTGAAACCAATTTTTTTAGAAAATATGATCAACACAAGGGATTGATCCTTGAATGAAATCAAATTTTTCGAAAATGAGATCAATACAAGGGATTGATCTTTGAATGAAATCAAATCAAATTTTTTGGAAAATGAGATCAACACAAGGGTTGATCTTTGAATGTAATGGTTTGAAACCAATTTTTAGAAAATATGATCAACACAAGGGTTGATCTTTGAATGTAATGATTCAAAGTCAATTTTTGAAAATATGATCAACACAAGGGTTGATCTTTGAATGTAATGATTTGAAGTAAATTCTTTGGAAAATATGATTAACACAAGGGTTGATCTTTGAAATGTGATAATTCGAAATCAGTTTTCAGAAAATATGATCAACGCAAGGGTTGATCTTTGAAAAAGGTTGTAATAAAATATATGAACTAAAATTTTCATGATTTTTGAAAGACCCTCATAGGTAATATCATTTCTCTCATGAATGATGTCAGGATTGTCCCGTATTTTTGAAAAAGAAATTTAATGCCCCAATATAGCAAAAGGAAGAAAGTATTGAATATCAAAGATATAAAGAAAATCAACATTTCATTGATAAGCAAAAGTTGACGACAGAACTTGAATATTTACAAGTATTTTAACTAGAAAGAAGTCACAAAGACTGGGCTGACTTGCCCCTACAAAGCGATTAACAGAAAAGGATGAAAGCGAAAAATTCTTGACATTCTTAATTCTCTGATTGGTCTGAAAAAGGTCCGGCTGAAACTGCAGGCTGCTCTTTTCCTTCTTCTGGTACCAGAAGCTCTTTATCAATGTAATCCTGCACAATGTTTTTGAGGACAAAGCAGCGCTTCGTGTCATGCCCCCTTTCTCGATGAAATTTGCAAAAGTGATTCTTCCATTTTCCTTTGGTGACAGAGGGATCATCCTGCTTTGGGAGTTTGATCATTTCTTTCTCGAGCAGGTATTGGAGAACTTCTTCAATCGGCTGACCTAGAGGGGTAAACTGACGATCATAACCCCAGCCTTCATGCTTTGCTTTCTTCGGCTTGTTTGGCTTCTGCTGAGCACTGACCCTTGCCTGGTAGCTGGACTGAGCTTGCAGGTTTAGGAGATCCGGATGTTTTTCTTCTTCATTTTTGACAAAGAGATTCTTATCAAGGCAGTCTTGAACTATATTCTTGAAGATGAAGCAATGCTCAGTGTCATGCCCTGTTACTTGATGGTATCTGCAGAACTGGTCTATATATTTTCCCATGACTGTGGAAGGGCTGACGGCTTTTGGGAGCCTGAGTAATCCGTTGGCCATCATGTATTCGAGGATTTGGTCGAGCGGCTCATCCAAAGGAGTGAAATCTCGATCCCTGCTCCAATCCTTGCGTTTTGGTTCTTCTTGCTTCTTGCCTTTTTGCTGAGGACTGTATTGAAGAGGTCTATCATGGTTTTCACAATATTTCCCAATCTGGCTTTTATGTTCTCTCGAGTAGCTGCCCTGGTTGCCTTGATGGCTGCCCCTGCTGGCTGCCCCTGCTGGCTTTGGAATTTCCTATATCGATATTGCTGCGCTTATTCATGGGGAAAGTGACAGGTGTTCCTTCTATGGGAGCTTTTCCGCAACTAGCTTCAGCTTGTTCAGATAATATCTCCACCATCATCTTTTTGAATAATTGGTATATCGCGGGATCGATCTCACTTTTGCTGTCCTGAACCCCTCTTTTGACAAACTTTTGAGAATCCATTCCTTACTCTCTCTGCTTATAACTGGGATGCTAGAGCAGTGTAATCTCCTGAGCTTTGCCTGACTCAACTGATAGTGTTGATGCTCTCTGTGGATTATAAATGGGTCTTTTTAGTAAAGATCCAGGAAGAAATTTTAATAAAGGAGGAAATCATAAAATAAAAACATCCCATTACGAGGGATTGGGTTGTCACCAAAATTTGCAACAACCGCATTTGTTTTTCTGGAAGAGAATAGACAAGTAAAATGTGAATAAAGATAAATTTTGAAAAGGACATATCCTGACAAAAAAATGTTTTATTGTAAATGAAGGTAGGGAATGGAATATAGAAAAGAAATTTTTTGAAGAATTGCAGGCAAGATCAAAAAAGAATTAGAAGAAATCAAGAGAAGAAAAAGAAAATACACCTGGGTTTTTAAAATAAAGAGGAAATTTTGAATAATATATACCCAGGGTTAGAAAAAATATATATAGGAAAAATATAAAACATTACACAATTTACAAATAGACAAACAAGGATGCACAAATAGCACTCCCTAGAGGCTGACTCTAAATGCAATATTTTGAAATGGCTTGTAGGACCTTAATCCTAACTCTAGGATTCAGATTATCTGATTCCAATCAAGATACGCCGATATACCCAAGCCGAAGCTCGAAGTACGTGGCATAGAAATATTCCTCTGATTCTAAGGTAATGGCTTCCCAACATCTTTGAGCACCTACCGATATACCTCGGACTATGGCCCTTAGGTACGTGGTAGGGGGGCGCAAACCCAAATAAGTGGTCCAGTTGTGAGGCTCTCTCCCGAACTATGGTTCAGTGAGACAGCCCAGCAACGTGAAGACCAGGACAATATAGGTAAGGAGGTTTTCAAAACATGCTCAACATGCAAGAAATCAGATGGCTCTAATGCAAGTCCTAAAGAGATAGATTAAAATGAAGAGAAGCATACACTTGCATACATTGTTTTGCATTCAATCCCTAAAATTGAGGAGAGTTGTATTTCAGACCTAAGCCTAATGTGAGCATGGAATAATCTCCTCAATATGGTCCTACCAAACCATACTTAAATCCTATATGCAAATGATGTCAGCTTAGAACAGAGTCTAGGCTCCTAAGGTTTGCATGGAAATGAAGCTGACATTTAAAGAATAAAGATCTAGATAATATCAAAGCAAAGTAAAAGGCATAAATTCGATCGGACGGAGATGAGTCCCATCACGGTCGCCAAACCTGTGATCATCGCAAAATTTTTCCTCTCGTAATATTCTCTCTCTCTTCCTTCTCTTTTCCTTTCCAACCTCTTATTTTCCTCCTTTTTGAAGGGAGAAAGATAAAAGACGGAAAGAAAGAGAGAAGAGAAAAGAAAGAAGAGAAGGAGGAACTCTTTTGCGGGTCTCACTTAACCTTAATTTTGAAAATTTTGAAATAACTCGCCTCCGTTTTTGAAATATTTGTGGAAAATCGGGAGACGGGATCCGCTCGTCGGTACGAGGTTCGACCGTTCCTGGCGCCTTTACCAGGGGTAATCGAACCAAGGGTCGAATTTATGCCTTTTACTTTGCTAAGAAATTATCTAAGTATTTATCCTAAGTCTAAATGCACAACGAATCATGCTTGTGTAAATGCAAGGATGTATGCTCTTTTGAAAATTGATTTAGAAATTTTCAAGCATTTTGAGATGAACTTGGTAAAGGAGTGAAGAAATGATTTAATCTAACTTAGAACTTGAGAGAGATCAGAGGAGTTCTAAGTTTTTGAAGCAAATCAGGATTGGAGGAATAAATGAGAAAGAATGACTTGAAGCTTTGAAATAAAAGGAAATGAAGTTTCAAAGTCAAAAAAAAAAAATGGATTTTGAATTTGAATTTTAATTTAAGAAAGGAAAATGAATACTTGAAATGGAATTGAATTTGGATTTTTAAGTTTGGAATGGATCTGAGATCCAATATAAAATTGGGTTCTGGATCCTAAGATGGATTTGGATTTGAAGTCTGAGATCCAAATATAGTATGGGGTTCTGGATCCTAAGATGGATTTTGGATCTGAAGTCTGAGATCCAAGGTGAAATTGGATTCTGGATCCTAAAATAGAATTGGGTCTTAAGTCTGAGATCCAATGTAGAGTTAGACTCCGGATCCTAAGATGGATTTGGATCTGAAGTCTGAGATCCAAGGTGAAATTGGATTTTGGATCCTATAAGGAAATTGGATCTGAAGTCTGAGATCCAATATGAGTGTTGAATCCTGGATCCTAAAATGGATTTGGAGTTAAATTCAGAAGATGAATCAAGAACTTCCAAGTTTAAATTGAACTTGAAAAATGAAATTTAGAATTTGAATATACAAACGAATTTCAAAGTCAAATTAGATCTTGAATTTTTAAATTTGGAATTTAGAAGATGAATCAAGAGTCTCAAAGTTAAAATTTGAACTTTGAGTTTGATTAGAGTTTTGATCATAAAATGAATTTGGAATTTCAAAGTCAAATTGAACTTTGAAATCTGATTTGAATTTGAATGTAAAAGTGACTTTGAAATCTTAAAGTTAAATTGAACTTTGAGATTGAAAATGAAATTGAATTTGAAAATGAAAGGAGGAATTGGATTTTATAAGAGTTGAAGATAGATTGAAGAAGATATTTACATCACTTGGAGTTTTTGAAAAAGGAATTTTGAAAATATGATGCAGTTCTATTCTAAATGATGAATGAATTTGAATTTTTGAATTTGAATTTTGAAAAGTTATTCTATTCTTTAAATGAATTAAAATAAGATTGAAAATATAATACATCCTTGACTATGGTCATTGAATGTATTATATAATAATCTATATTTAAATTCAGGTGAAGAATAAAACATATTTTCGGTGCTTTTATAGAATTTAAAATGAAATTAATTCTCAATATACCCTGACTATGGCCATTGGTATATATGTTGAATTAATTTTAGATTAAATTCTAATAAAAGAGGAAAATATTTAAAGAAAATACGATGATTTTGAAAGTGGATCCAGTGCGGATCCAGTGTTATTTCATAAGAGATAAAAATACTAAGTCTTGTTTATACCCCGACTATGGCCGTTGGTGTAAATCATCAACTTAGAATTAACTTACCTCTTATGAAAAGGTGCACGTGCCATTCGTGTTTCACCATTGTGAGAATTTTGAGAAAATAAAGGAAGAAATGCATGAGAACAAGCAAATCATGATTTTTACAATGCTCATTCATTCTAATCTAAGACTGGAAATGTAAAGAATCTCATTAATATCTAGCTATTACAATTTTGAACTGAATTGAATTGAAATCAAAATCCCTAAACTAAGAAAGAAAAAGTGCTATTTTCTATGTATTTCTGCAAAACAGGGTTAGTGTGAAGCAAACAGGTAAAATATGAGAGATAATAAGAAATGTCATATCAAAATTCAGATGGCCATACCTGCACTATAATAGAAATGATGCTTAAGCCTACATTAAAATGCCTATAGAAGAAGCTTGTTCAAAGTGCCTATATGCCTACCACGGGGAAATACAGTAATGAACATGTGTGTTGATGGTGAGGGCTGGAATGGATGGGAGGAGGGTGAGAATACTCCTAAGTAGATGATGTTGCAGGGAAGGGAAAGTGATAGGTGCCGCATGCCTATACAAATATGACAGCAGTGGGTATTGGAATGAAGAAGGCAACACGTATAAAAATGTTGTGGGCAGGTATAGCAGATGGGAATATGCAACAAGTGAATGCTGTGAAGGTGTGGGGTTTGTATAGTGGATGATAGTGGTAACATGCCACTGTGAAAGGAAAAAAAAAATGCTTGAGCTGGAAGCTACAGAGGTGCAGGGGAGTTGCTGGAGGTTGCTACAGGTGATGGGTGGTAATGTGCAGTATAAGTATATGGACGCAGTGTTGTGCAGAAACAAGTGGTAAAGTGTTGAGGGGATGACGCTGTGGCGAACACCTGTACTACAGTGGTGTGTGACAAAGGACATAAGTGAAGTAGTAGGAAAGTATGAAGCGATGGTGATGCTGTGGATGTAGTAGTGGCTGGACTATGATTTTGACGATACACTAAGACTATGAAGGTACAACAGCTGCTATTGAAGATAACAGCTATGTGTGTGGTTTACGAAATGAAGCCATTTCCCTACATTGAGAATGGGTGTTGTGTTGTCAGTGAGACAGAAACAATGTGCAACAGGCGTGTGATTATCATCATTATCACACACATTAATATGTCAATACACTGACCTGTATAGCAGAGATCGGCTAATGCATGCAAAGATCAATGAAAATATTACACAACCTATAACCTCAAATAATAAATAAGACTTTACTCCTAATTGCAGTAATCTGATAACAATTTAATCCTTGTAAAAGGACTGTTCAAATTGATAGCACATGGTACAACGAGTTGGTTCTAAGAAGAGTTATCGTCACCTGTCAAACAATGGAGTCCTTAGTTACTCTCGCCATTGAAGCAATGAGACCCATGAAAAGAGTATTCATTTCCCAAAAGGCCTGTGACAAACCATCTCACGTAGAGGAGGATGTTTGAACTAGATGATAGTCTTATGAGCAAATTAAAACAGAACAGGCAGAAGACCGATTCAGTATCTTTAAAGATTTCTTAGCAGACTTATTTACCTTAATGTTACGAAACCCTTTCCAAGCAGTCAAGTATCAAAATTATTTAAGTGTCAATCCTTACTAATTTGCAATGTTATGTTTCAGAGATACTTTGTTTCATTAAGGCCTTTACAGAAAAAAAAATATATAGATGAATAAATTCACTGGTTAACATGCCGCTCAAATGAAATACCAGATACAATATGAAAACTATAAGATTCTAGAACATACATAAGTAGGAAAACTAGCAGAATCTGAATGATAAAATAAATAGCACATGAAGTTTTAAATTGCTGATATAATTCAACGTGAGAGTCTGAATCTCAGAGATAAGGGGTCTACTCAGATATTTTCCAGTAACATTAATTTAAGCATATCTTTGCAGTTCTTACAGGATTCACCCCCTTCCTTTGCAGAAGAAAAAAAAAACTCAATAAACAATAGGGACAAAATGCACAGTGGGATTTGAACAGTGAACAAAAGGAATAAAACGCAGAAGCAAACACATACGAGAATGGTGCTTCTATCATTTAAACAGCAATTTGAGATGTCATGATGATGTGGGATAATGGGTAGATCAATTGTACAAGACGTAGATGCTGAATGTGAAGGGAATAAGGGCAAGCATAATAAAAAAAAAAGGAAATCAAACATAAATAAGAAATCAAAATATAACAGACAATTGAAATAATCAATGGCTTGTAAAAAAAAAATAAAAATAAATGCAAAAGACAGGAATGCAGCTAAGGGGAATGGAAGTAAATGAGGAACAATGCTGAAAGTGAAACTCAGATAACGATGTAAGACTGAAGAAGAAGATTGAATGCCATGGGTATAGTGCTTAGCGATGGTACATAATAGATAAGAGACACACTAACATTGTGGTACACATGAATGGCTTCAAAAACACGCGAATACAATATGCAGTAGTTATAAGGAATGGAATGCTGCAATAATGAGATGCTAAACGGCCATATAACAAAGAATGATGCGCATAAGGAAAAAAAAAAAACTAACATATGAAGGTTATATCCATCTCAATGAAGGCAACCCTTTATACTTCTAAAGGGGTATACCGTTCAACAGTGAGTGCCTTAGAAATGGTGAAAATAAACCATGATGCAGGAAAAGGTGAGAAAATGTATAAGCAAATGCATTGTGAACCAGAAATTGAATTATAATCAATATATGAATCAATGAGATATGGCATGAGGGATTCGGATAATGTAAACAGCTCTATAACACAAAAGAAAGCCATAAATGAATCATAAAGAAAATAAAGAAGTGTTGGAATACACAGATTCCCTTGATATTGCACATTTGTAACTCGATATTGCTATAAGCAAATCGAGATTACAGAAGGTGCGTTAATGGGGCAAAAAAAAAAAACAGAAAAGAAACAAATGCAAAAGGGAAAAGGAGAAGATGCTTACCCGATTCGCTAGGGCTTCAGAGGGCTGGAGCCGATTGAACTCTCGTAGTTGTAGAAGCTTCAGAGGTCGACTCTCCTGCAGAGCTGTAGAAGTTCCGAATGAAAAGGGGATTCAGAAACCAGCGAAAATCCGAGGCGCATAAACTTGGGTCTGCAGAGCTTCTGTAAGAAGAAGAAGAAGCTTCTTCTGTGGCCTTGAGGGGAGTCGTTCAGAAGAAAGAGGAGGGATGGATGCTTCAAAGGAGGAGTTGATAATGGATGATAGATGGGGCAAACAGATCTGAAGGAGGAAAAGCGATCTCCAGGACAATCCTCGATCAGTAGGAGTTCATGGATGAGAGATGAGTTTTCTTCTTTTCTGATCGATTGTAATGGCTACTTGAGGTAAATACAGATCTCCAGGAAAAACAAGGGATGCCCAGAAGAAGCCGGGAGGCCTCTTCTTAAAGGCGCCGTGGAGGGTTCGCGAATGGAGGTTGTTGTTGATCGAAGGCTGAGAGAGAGGCGGCTGTTGGAAGATCAACGGTGGTGTATCAAGAGGGAGCATGCACGGGAACAAACCGTTGTAAATTTTTCTCATTTTCCAATAAGAGGACTCCCTTTAGGAATTTTTTGTAAAAATGGTTTGGAAATGAGGCTTTCAGCAAAATGGTTTCACAAGGCTTAAAATCCTTCATAATTTTTTCCATTTTTTTTGGTTTTTCATGTTATTCTTCAATTTTTTGTATTTTTAATCCTAAAGCTTTACGAGAAGTTAAAGATTTTAAAACTAATTTTTTTGTGTTTTTGTAAAAATATTTACAAAAGGAAATTTTTCTGAGAATTTTAAAAGCTATCTTGAGAAAATTTCTTCAGAAATGGGTTTAGATCCAGTTTTTTGAGGAATTATGGATTCAAAGTCCTGGATTCGGATCCGAAATTAACCTTAAATATACCAATATGGAATTTAATTGAGACAATCTGAAGAATGAGCTTTGAAACTGCTTTGATTTTCTCAGAAAACGGGGTTAGGGGCAAAAGAGTCATTTTTACAAAACTTTGAAAAATTTGGGGTGTTCACACAATCCTTCCCACGTATTCAATATGTGTGGCAACAGCTTGTGCGTTGCATTTTCCTACGCATTTGGCACTTCATGGCAACATCCTTCTTGCTGCATTCAAACGTACAATTGATGTAACCATGGTAACACTCTGTGCTGTAATTTTTCATGCACGCTAAGCAATTATGGCAGCATATAGTTGTTGCATTCTTTTTTTGCACACTTGTTACCTAATGGGCAACATGTATGCTTCGGCGAATTTCATATATTCGAACTTAAAAAAATTTACATTGCAGCATGATAAGTGAATCGCCACATGACACATGCACTTCTCGCACATCTTGTCACAGATACAAATTGGCTATGCGAAGTATGTTGTGTCTTGCTTAAATGTTTTTTTCTGACATTCATGGAAAGCAATGTCATTGCTCGTACAATGTTTCTAATTGATCGTAGGTATGCTTCAATGAAGTGGCATCATTTGAACTCAAAATTATATTATAACATGCTTGATGAATTATGATATAACACATGCACCTCTCACATCTCGACACGGTGGTCAATTGCCTACGATGTGCATGTTTTGATAATTTAAGTGTCATAGTTTTGGTGGCATGATTGTTAGTTTTGATATGTCCACAAGAACGGTTGGCACATCATGTCACTAAACTAAAATTTATTAAATTGAACAGGTTTGTTATCAAGTGTTTTAAATTTATCGTTGTTTCATAACATGCAATGTATGCTTAAATGAATTTATGCATGCTTTCACATAACACATGATGCATGTTATACACTTGGCACTTGATTCATCCCAAAAATGCAAATCGCTGTTGGAAGTCCGGACAACACTATAAATCATTGTGGGGATTGTTGGAGACCCGAAAGCACTACAAATCGATGTAGGAAGACCCGACAATACTACAAATCATTGTTGGAAGACCGAACAACATTATAAATCGATATTCAGTCCCACTTGCATGTTTTGATATCACTGTTTTGCAAATTTGTGCAGATCATATTGGGGGCTTTAAAAATTAGATTAAAAAATATATGATGACCCAACACACTGTTCTGCGTGCTCTCATAAGTCATGTGGAACAGCGTGTTGGGTGAATCCAACTGCACACTCGATTATGCTCTTAATAGAGTCAGATAGCGCAAGTTCATTGATCATGCAAAAACACCTCTGGTTGAGTATCGTATGGTCTGTAGATCACTCGGATCAACGTAATTACAGATCATATTTTTCGTAAATCACGTTGATCAGTTTTATTACCAAAACTGCATCCCTACGTTTTCTATAAACAAACACCTTAATGAAGTAAAAATCAAAAGAAAGAACTAAAGATCAACTAAACCAAAGAATCAAAACTAATTATTCTACCTACGATGAATGCAAAATAAATCTGATGCAGAAAATAGAAGACAATGCATGCATTGATCCTAAACTACAAAAAAGGAAGAGAAGAGACAAATCTTGATTCGCCTCTGATGGAGCGGTTGAGAAGAAGAAGATGATCTCCTCTCTAGCTGCACGTACTTTCGATCCGATGATGGGGACAAGGAAAAACCAGTGACAGCAGGGATTAGAAGCACGATAAATAAAAAGGAGAAAAAAGAAGAATCGAGGGAGGAACCGACCAAGAGTGAAACGGGAGAAGAAGAGAAGAGAGGGAAGGAGGTAGATGACATTTTTTTCCAAGAGATAAGACAATGGCTGCTGCTAGAAAAATTCTATTTATAAAGAAAAATTAGGTTAAAACATATTTTTTATGGAAGTCTAAAATATTTTCAAAAATTCTAAAACTAGTCTTCCTCAAAAATATGTTTTTTCAAAAAGAGATTTTCCTAAACTAATTAGAAATTAGTAAAACACTCCTAATCTAATTAAACTACGAATAAGAAAAATTCTAAACTAATAAAAATATCGAAAAACGCAGAGCCAAATCGAAAAATGTTATTTTTTCCCGAAAATTCAATTTCAAAGTTGTTTCTAAAAAATAACGATAAAAATGAGTTTTTAATGCGACTTTATCATGGACCATGCATAAATAAAAATGAATAAAATATAAATATTATGCATAATCAAAGACGGAAGATACTCTTCCACTACAACAAAGCAGTGGATTAGCGACGACCTCATTCCGTCGCTAATTCATCGCTAGCCGGCTTAGCGGCGGATTAGCGATGAAGTAGCGACGGATAGCTTATGTCGCAAATTTTTTGATGCTAACTGGCGACGGAATAAATCTGTCGCTAATTGCGACGGAATGATGAACGACGGATTCCGTCGCAAATCTGTCGGTACTAAACGACAACCTCAGCTTGGTGACGGATTTACAACCGTCACTAAATTATATGTATAGTGACGAATATATCCACCGCTAATCGGTCACAAACAAGAAAAAAAATAAAAAAAAAATTATTTGAAAATTAAATATCGAGAACGCTACAATTTATATTTCATGTACAATTTATATTTCCTATAAATAAAAAACAAAGTACACATAAAATTTCATATAAAAGAAATCTAAAACAATTAATTGTTCCACTTTAAAATTAACAAGTTTAATTACAATTCAACAATTACATTTTCGAAACAAAAAAAATAGAACAAATTCAACACATTAATCTAATCATCGCCAAGATTTTGTGCGTCTTCTTGTTCATTGCCTTGATCTGTCCCTTCAGCTCCGCTACGCTGATTATCGCTAGCAACCTACACAAGAAAAGAATAGTCAGTATTGATAAACAAAATATATTGAAATAAATTATACACTATATGTGATTCTATCATGTGCTCATATGTGTTCTAAGGCAGTAAAAAAACTTTATATGTGATTCTATCATGCTCATATGTGCTCTAAGGCAGGCAAAAAACTCTATATGTAATTCTATCATGAATTATATGTATTCTAAGGCAGTAAAAAAACTCTATATGTAATTATATCATGCTCATATGTGTTCTAAGGCAGCCAGAAAAACTCTATATGTGATTCTACCATGCTCATATGTGCTCTAAGGCAGGCAAAAAGCTATATATGTGATTCGATCATGCTCATATGTGTTCTAAGGCAGTCAAAAAATTGAATATGTGATTATAGCATGCTCATATGTGTTCTAAGGCAGTCAGAAAAAATCTATATATGATTCTATCATGCTCATATATGCTCTAAGGCAGGCAAAGCAAAAAACTTTATATGTGATTCTATCATGAATGATATGTGTTCTAACGCAATAAAAAAACTCTATATGTAATTCTAGCATGCTCATATGTGTTTTAAGGCAGTCAAAAAACTGAATATGTGATTATAGCATGGTCATATGTGTTCTAAGGTAGTTAAAAAATTGAATATGTGATTATAGCATGCTCATATGTGTTCTAAGGCAGTCAAAAAAACTTTATATGTGATTCTATCATGCTCATATGTGCTCTAAGGCTGGCAAAAAACTTTATATGTGATTATAGCATGCTCATATGTGCTCTAAGGCAGGCAAAAAACTCTATATGTGATTCTACTATGCTCATATGTGCTCTAAGGCAGGCAAAAAGTTATATATGTGATTCGATCATGCTCATATGTGTTCTAAGGCAGTCAAAAAAACCTTATATGTGATTCTACCATGCTCATATGTTCTCTAAGGCAGTTAAAAAGTTGTATATGTGATTCTAGCATGCTCATATGTGTTCTACAGCAGTCAAAAAACTTAATATGTGATTATAGCATGATCATATGTGTTCTAAAGCAGTCAAAAAACTGAATATGTTAAGGCAATCAAAGTTACATGAAATCTAACGACATGCAATATATTGCATAAAACTTTCATACCTGAGAGGGACCTGCAATCGAAGTTTCCCTGTTCAGCAACAAACTGTTGAACTCAGCTCGGAGAACGTCGGCGACAATTTCATGAAAGTAGTCACGCATTATGTCCTTAACGATCTGGCGTACATCATCACCAGAAAGAATAGGCTGCTGCTTGGAGCTTATGTCAACGAAAGAAGTCTGTGAGCCGTAACTGGAAGAAGCAATAATAGGTGAAGTGTTCATATTACTCCCAAACCCGAACACATGACCCTTTTTGGGTTCACCTGCTGCAGTCACCCATGCTGCAGGATCAAATGATTGATGTTGAGTCACAACTGGACCACTTATTTGGGTTCGCGCCCCCCTACCACGTACCTAAGGGCCATAGTCCGAGGTATATCAGTAGGTGCTCATGGATGTTGGGAAGCCATTACCTTAGAACCAGAGAAATATTTTCTATGCCACGTACTTCGAGCTTCGGCTTGAGTATATCGACATACCTTGATTGGAATCAGATGATCTGAACCGGAGAATTAGGATCAGGGTCCTACAAGCCATTTCAAACATTGCATTTAGAGTCGGCCTTTAGGGAGTGCTGTGTGCGCATCCTTGTTTGTGCAACTGTGATTATGCAATATTTCCTTGTATTCTCCTATATATATCAAATCTTTTCAAAACTCTTGGTGTATTATTCAAAAATCCTCTTTATTTTCAAAAACCCCAGGTGTATATTTTTTCTTTTCCTACCTTCTTTTTCTCTTTTATGTCAAATTTCCTTTAAAACTCTGGAAATCCTTTCTTTCTAAATTCCCTTGACCTTTCAAAATTTCAAAGAGTTGTGTCTATCCTCTTCTTTCATCAGAAGTCTATCTGTAAGTCTTGCATTCTATCTGAATCTCTTCTTCTTTGCCTCAGTATCATTCCAATGGCGTCTGATTCCCTTGATGATGTTTTTTCTAGAGATCATGTCTTCTGTCAAATAAAGGATGGATCTCTGGATTATCGAGTTATCCAGTCTCATTCCTTCTTCCCTCGGTGGTATTATTCTTGGTTCGCCACCTTCTCGCGTATGTTCCGAGACCAATTGAATGATTGTGGATTAGAGATGGCGTCAGCAGTAGGCAAGCGAACCATCAACGACAGTCTGATTCAAGCTATGGCAGAACGGTGGAATCCACGTACCTGCACATTTTGGTTTCCATGGGGAGAGATGACTCTGCTAATGGATGAGTTCAGTGACATCATGGGATTGCCAGAGTCAGCTGGTCAGCTAGATGATCTGGTCGAACAACAGTTCCTGATCAACGTCAAGGGGATAGATGTTCGAGAAGCGCTAGCCAGAGCAACAGGGAGCAGATCTTGGCCTCTCACCAAAATCAACGGAAGTCAGTTCATCGATCTGTTTGGACTCAATTGCAAGTATGAAACCTACGAGGAAGTTGACACCTTGTCTCGAGCAGTGAAAGAAAGAATCCAGCATGCCATGATCCTATGTACAGTGGGATTAGCATTCTTTCAAGACGGTCAGAATTTCATCGACATCAGAGTCGCCCAACTCTTTCGAAGATGGGGAAGCAAGCAGACCCGTCGGCTTTCAGTATCCATGGCAGCTTTATCCTTTCTCTACCAAGGCTTAGCTCGTTTCTCTCTGGGAGAGACCATTTTGGTGGAAGGATGCACCTACGCTTTGCAGTCGTGGTTCCTGCGACATGTGCCATCGAAAGCCAGTTCCTTCAGGTTCAGCAGCAAAAAAGTCGAAGTCTGCCCTTCAGTATCGAACTTTGATTGAGTGTCTGTGTCAGGAAGAGATCCTTTGGGATTATTTTGACAGGCAAGAGTCAGTTCCTCGCTACACTTATGCTCGTAGCAAATGTTACAGGTTACTCGGCCCTTTCTTCTGTGTCGACTATCAGTCAGAGAGGTGTCTCAGACAGTTCTCGCAGCGGCAGGTTTGCATCAACACTCACTTCCTGATGGGTCACATGCCAGAGTTCGATCTGGAGTCGGATCAGTGGTCTAGGGCATACCATGTAACTAAATATACTTGGGACTCCTTCATTCCTTTGTCTGTATTTCCTAGACCTAATGTATCTTCTGAATACCGAGAATGGTGGCAAACTGTCTGTCCACCTTCTCTTTGTATTTAAATTTTGTCATCAATAAAATGCAACTTTTGTTCTGTTAAAAAGCGCTTTTTGGCCAAAATTTTATTCTTTTATTTTGTTTTATGTGGTCACGATTCTCATGACGACCTCATCCCTAGTGATGAGACTTTTCCTTCTATTCTTCTTCAATTATCTCTTATCATGATGGACGACCTCGCCTAGGTAATAAGGCGCATTTTTCGATATCGCAAAATAGTAACGCAATTATCACAAGCTTTGTGGTGACATGATTCCTGGTGATGGAATAATTTGTTCAATTGTCTATCAATTCCTTCGTTCTCATCTTTTCTCAAAAGGTCGTGTTTTCAAAAGATCGTCCATGCTCTAACCATCCCCTTATTCGATAAAAATCAATGGCATTGTCAAGATGGTTCAGAAAAGAGCTGGGAAAGAGACAACACCTCAGCACAGTGACAGCAAAATTGAAGCAATGCACTCCCCCAAGTCAGTCAGAGGGCAGGGTCAGAGCAAAGGCGATGACATCAATCCCGCTATGTACAGTCTGTTCCAGAAAATGATGGCCAGGATGATGTTAGAACAAGCTGAGGCCAGTCAGAAGAAGGTTGTTCCAAAGAGCAAACCAAAGAAGAAAGTTGTGAAAAAGCATGTCAGGATCGTCAGAAAGAAGGTCCAGCCTTACACCACTTCTAAGGAATCAGAATCAGTCGAAGAAGAATCAAAAGAGGAAGAGCAGTTTGTCTACAATCAGAATCCTCCGCGGCAGTTTGTGAAGATCGCTGCAGAACCCGAATCAATAAACAAACCCATTCCGGTTGAAGATCCGATGCACGAGCAGATGAGAGAAATGAATCGGGCAATTAAGGACATCCAGACCAAAAGCAAGAGCAAGCAGACCTATTCTGGTGAAGATTTCTATAATGGCCTAGACGGGGATGACAATCTAGAGAATCTCCCTCGAAAGTTCCCTAAGTTTGATGGAACAGGCAATCCCAAGGTTCATTTAGCCATATTTTATGCAGAGTGCGGCCGTTTCAGGAAAGACAACCGGGCATTATTCATTTGTTTTCCTCGCAGCCTAGAGGGAACAACGGCTAGATGGTACGCAGATCACATCAACCCTATCGAACTACGAGAGTTCGATAAAGTTGTGAATTTGTTCATCGAGCGCTTCATGTTCAACGTTGAGGCATCACCAACTCTCAACCATCTTTACAATTTGAAACAAAATGAGAATGAGAGAGCTGGTGAATTCATCCACAGGTGGAGGAGCACCTGTAACAAAATGAAGGTTCCCATCTCGGAGGAGCACGCCCTGCAAATTATCCTGAATAACTTTGCTCAGCCTCTGAGGAATCTCATTTCCACATCTCCGACCAAGTCGTTTATCAAGCTGATTGAGAGAGCCAAGTGGCTCGAAACAGGTCTGGATAATGGCCTATATGAGGGTTACCCTTTCGTCCGAGGGAACCCCGAACAAAAAAAGAAAGCACACATTGCTTACTCCATGGATTTTTCTGGCAACAACAGTAGTTCTGGCAGCAAGAAAAGCAAGAAAAATCGCAGCAAGAATGTCGGACACTCCAAGGTCGAAAGAACAAACTATGCAGCTCATAAGGAAAAGTTTGTTAAGCCACATCCCGTCCAGTCAGCGTCGTAGCCAGAGGCAAAACAGCAAGAAAAGTCGAAGCATGAGGGATGGAGTTACGATCGAGAATTTACAGCTCTAGAGCAGTCCCCCAAATACATCCTAGAGTATATGATGACAAAAGTGATGATTAAACTCCCCAAGGTGGCAGATCCTCCCGTTGCTATGGGCAAATGGACAGACAAGTTCTGCAAGTTCCATTGGACCGTCGAACATGACACCGAGCACTATTTTGTCCTTAAGAACATCATCCAAGATTGTATTGACAAGAATTTGTTGATCGAGGATGAGGACGAAAAACAACCAGAGATCTTGTCCAAGCCTTTCTCTAAGCATTTTGCCTCAGTAATTACAGAGCAGACATTTTCTCTTCAAGACGCCATTCGACCGTGTTCCAGCCAGGACATTCAGGATCAACATCAGGTCCTAATCCTTCGTCAAGAGCAGTCTTCCGCCAAGAGGGTATATATTACTGCATTTTTTAGCAGCAAGAAATCGACCAAAAAGCCGGCAAAGGCGACGTCAGAGATTGCCAAGCTAATCCCCAGAATTCCAAAGCGTTTCGTCAAAGCGGGTTCAAAGAAGGGTGAGACTTCGGAATCTGTACATAAGCCAATCACAGCTCTATCAAACATCTCTATCCTGGATTTGACCCACGCCTCGCCTGAACACCAGCAAGTGCTAGAAGATCTGCTAAGAAAGATCAAGGTCAAGCCTAGCACAACTCCGCAAGATATGACTCAAATCGTCAACCAAGCGATGACGAATGCACCAATAACATTTCTGATGAGGATTTGCCAAAGCCTCATTCATTTCACAACAATGCTTTATACATAGTGGTGCGAACCAGGGGGTATGACAGTCCCTCATGTGCTGGTTGACGGAGGCAGCAGTCTCAATATCTGTCTAGAGATGGCAGCTAGGGCCTTGGGCCTCAAAGAAGAAGAATATATCCCGGATCTGATCACGATCTATGGTTTTGACAACCACAGGTAGACAGCCAAGGGGAAGGTCTTCCTTGAGATTTTCATCAATTACTCGGTGCATACTGTGCTTTTCCATGTAGTCAACGTGCCACCCACGTACAACCTTCTGCTAGGACGCACTTGGATCCACAATGCCAATGTCATTCCTTCAACCCTGCATCAGTGCATCAAGTGGTCGAAAGGGGGCATGATTACCACAGTTCTAGGAGAGGATCCAGAGGAAAGACTTCCGCAACCGATGATCCCTTGTCCTACTTTCACTGTCGACATCCCAAGCATTCAGGAGGTCGATGAGATTAACTTAAGTGAAAGTTTGGACATGTTGAAGTTGAAAGAAGTCCAGCCGTCAGAAAATGTCACCACAGTGATCCAGTGGCAGGGACCTCGCTTCTTCAAGCTAGGTGGATGCCTCAATTGCACTTCCTTCAGAGATCATCCTCTTTTTCCTCAGTTCTCAAAAACCAAGAAGGGGTTTAATCTTCTGATGAAGCACGACTATCAGCCCTTCAGAGGCCTTGGTAAAAATGAGGACGGTATGATAGAGCCAATCGTCCCCGCTCGGCATGTTGAGGGTACAGTCTTGGGTTTTACTGGTCAATCATCCGGCAGAAAGACCACTTTCATCAAAGGAGCAGAATAAAGACAATGCCAATGTTTTCTGTTTTCTTTCTTTAATGTCATCTTGTAGGGGCAAAAATCCGCCCCAGTTTTCTTTCTTTCTTCAACATTCATGTGTAAATATCAAAGTCATTTGATCAATGAAATTTTGATTTCCTATTCACATCTTGGTGTACATGATTCTTTGCTTATATCTTTTTCTATGTCACCATTCTCTATCTCTGTATAGAAGGCTATTTTTAAATATCTTATCTTTTTCTCAAAAATCTTCTTTGCGCTTTCAGAATTGCCAAAATCATGTCTCCTAAATTGCTCAAAAGGTTAGTTATCAATTCTAATTTTTCTCAAAATAAATCCAAACCGACCAGAATCTACAAGGCGAAGGCAGGGGCAAAAGTCAGCAAAGTGGCAAGGCAGATCAAAGAATTGGCAGAGTTTGATTCAACGATTCAAGAATTGCCAGTATTCAGAAGCAGGATGAACCATCGCCGTTGGTTCAGGATCCGACAGAGATGTCAATATTGGTTCAGAAAATGATCCGAAGATCCTCAAAATTGGTTCTAGCTTAAGTTCAGATGAGAAGGAAAGGCTCATCCATTTCCTCAAACAGCATCAAGAAGTCTTTGCTTGGACTTATGAGGATATGTCAGGTTTAGATCCCAAACTGGTCGAGCATCGTCTCATGCTGAAGCTAGACTGCAAGCCAATCAAGCAGAAACTGAGGAAAATGGATCCCCGAGTAGCACCGCAAGTTAAAGAAGGACTTGTTAAAGGCAGGATTCATCCAGACTATTGAGTACCCAGACTGGTTGCCAAACGTCGTAGCAGTTCCCAAAAAGAATGGCAAAGTCCGGATTTGTATTGATTTCAGGGATCTGAACAAAGCAACCCCAAAGGATGATTATCCACTCCCCAACATCGATCTGTTGATCAATAGCACGGCGGGCCATGCCATGTTTTCCTTTATGGATGGAAACTCAGGCTACAACCATATCAAATTGGCCGCTCGTGACCAAGCAAAAACTTCTTTTACTATGCCTTGGGGCACATTTTGCTACACAGTCATGCCATTTGGACTCAAGAATGCTGGGGCAACCTATCAGAGAGCGATGGCAGTTATTTTTCATGACCAGATGCACAAGAACACAGATGCCTATGTAGATGACATCCTGGTCAAGTCTAAAGAAGAAGAGGATCATCTCAATGCTCTCGACCAAGTCTTTGAAAGACTTATTCTCTACAAGTTGAGACTCAATCCGCAGAAATGTGTCTTCAGAGTGGAGTTAGGCAAACTGCTAGGCTATATGATCAGCAAGAAGGGTATAGAGGTGGATCCCGCCAAGGCAATGGCAATCATTGATATGCCGCCTCCCACCAATCTAAAAGGACTGCGGAGCCTTCAGGGGTGCATCCAATCTATTCGACGCTTCATCTCCAATTTGTCCATGAGATGCGAGCCCTTCAATCACTTACTGAGAAAAGAAGTGAAATTCGAGTGGAGACTAGAATGTCAGCTCTCATTTGAGCGCATCAAGCAGTATCTCCTCAATCCACCTGTTCTGAAGCCACCAAAACTTGGAAAGTCACTTCTCTTATACATTTCTATTAACCAAAATGCTTGTGGTGGATTTCTTGCGCAGTATGAGAAAGGCAGCTGGATAGAGCATGCCATCTACTACATAATCAAGACCTTCATCGATTATGAGAAAAGATACTCTCAGATGGAAAGACATGTCTAGCCTTAGTATGAATGTATCAGAAGCTGAGACACTATCTGCTGGCCTCAGAAATCAAAATTCTGTCAAGTCTCAATCCTCTCAAGTACATCCTTGAGCAGCCTTTCCTTACTGGATGAATTGCAAAATGGCAAGTTTTTTTAATGCAGTATGACTTGGAATATGTTTCTCAGAAGTCAGTAAAGGGTCAGTCCATCGCATATCAGTTGGTAGATTTCCCGTTGACAGAAGAGATCAAAGCGGAAGATGATTTTCCTGATGATTGCATTTGCAATATTCAAGAGTCCCCAGTTTGGACCCTATTCTTCGATGGAGCTAGGAATATGTCCGGCATTGGGATCAAGATCTTGTTAATCACTCCCGAAAAGGAGATGATCCCTTATTCTTTCAAACTCAGCTTTCCATGTACTCACAACATGGCCGAGTATGAAGCTCTAATACAAGGCCTCAAAATTTTGCAAGATTTCAATGTCAAGAGAGTACATGCCTTCGGCGACTCATTGCTTGTTGTCAGCCAAGTTAATGCTGAATGGCAAGTCAAGGATTTAAAGTTGATTCCCTATCAAAAGATTGCCTTAGCTCTTATAGGCAACTTTGAGGAATTTCAGCTCAACCATGTCAAGAGGGAATACAACCATATAGCTTATGGTTTGGCCTGTCTTGGCTCTATTTTGTCGTTCAAATACAGTGAATCCTGTCGTTCCTTCAAGATCGGCAGACTTGATCAACCTGCCTTCATTACAGCTGAGCAAGTGAACCAAGCCACTCAGAAAGAGAAGCCTTGGTACCAAGACATCAAAAACTTTATCAAAACTGGTGAATTTCCATCGAAAATGCCAAGAAAGGAGCAATGTGCGATTCAGCGCATGTCAGCCCGTTATTTCATCCTTGCCAATACTCTTTACCGTCGTGGGTTCAGTTCTGAGTATGCCAAGTTCTTAGAAAAGGACAACGCCATGGAAGTTGTCCGAGAGGCACACAAGGGAATTTATGGTGGTCACGTCGGCTACCAAACACTCGTCAAGCAGATTATTCGAGTAGGATATTATTGGAAAACCATGCAGCAAGATTGCCATCGATTTGTGAGAAAGTGTGTCAAATGTCAAATGCACGCACCTTCCATTCATGCGCCAGCTGCATACTTGCAATCTGTGGTTTCTCCTTCACCTTTTTCGATGTGGGCCTTCGACGTGGCGAGCCCGATCACTCCTTCAGCTTCTAATGGCCACCGATATTTCTTCGCAGGTACAGAATACTTCACCAAATGGGTCGAAGTTGTGACTCTGGGAACAGTAGAAGGCCGACATGTGGTTTTTTTCATTCATAAGAACTTTCTTTGTCGCTTCGGCGTCCCACATGATATTGTGTCAGATAACGACAATCACTTCAAGAATGAGAAGATGAAGACCTTTTGTTCGAAGTTCAGGATTCATCATCACTTCTCAACTCCTTATTATCCTCAAGGAAACGGTCAGGCAAAGGCCACAACAAGATTTTAATCCGCATTCTAGAAAGAACTGTGGAAACGAGCCGTGATTGGAACGAGAAGATGCATGATGCACTCTGAGCGTACCGAACCACCATTCAGACCCCAACCAACGCTACTCCTTCGAAGCTTGTCTACGGGACCGAGGTAGTATTACCTCTCCACGTTCAGAAGCCCGCACTCAAGTTTGTGTCGCTCATTAAACTCCCACTTGATCAGTATCAGCAGCAGAGGTTGGTACAGCTAGATCTGCTAGACGAGAAAAGGCTCAAGGCGACAAAGCACGCTCAAGCCTATCGTCAGAGGATAGCTCGGCACTACGCCAAGTTAGTTATTGAGAGAAGATTCTGAGTTAATGATCTTGTGCTCAGATCGACAACTCATCTCAAGCATCGGCCGAATGGCAAGTGGTCACCCAATTGGGAAGGCCCTTATGTGGTTAAGGAAGCACTGCCTCGCAATTCCTATCGTCTGATCAATGCAGATGGGGTGAAACTGCCAGATCCTATCAATGCTCTACATTTAAAGAGATTTTTCACTTGAATTGTTCATCCTAGCTTTTTGTACTCTTCAAAAGTCTTTTTCAATAAAACAATAATCTTTCATTGAATTCTCACATTCTTCTCCCTGATACTAGGGCACTTTTTATTTTTGATCTATACTTGTCTTCCTTCATCATATGCAGGCAGGATCAGACGAATCTTTTTCTAAAAAATCTTATCAACTTTTTGGTTAATATTGTTATCTTTATTAATTGCATCCATTTCATTTTCCAATTTAATCAAGTTTTCATCAATTTATTGTCAATTTTATCAAAATTTATCAAGTTTATCAATTTTACTAAATTTTATCAATCTTTATAACCCTTTCAGGTTAAGGGATAAACTTGATGCCTCGTTTCAATGAGGTATTCCTGTATTCTTTTTCCCTTTCAGGTTAAGGGATAAACCTGAACCTCGTCCCGCGAGGCCCTTTATTTTCTTTCAAGACAAGAGATAATCCAAAATTCTTCTATCATCAAATTTTCCTCAAATTTCTGTCAATTTCTACTAAATCTTTATTGTCAATTTCATTAATTAATTCCTTTTATGAATCATTTTTAGCCTTTATCAATTTCTATCAATCTTTTTAGACTTTGTCAAATTCTCTTCAAGATCAGGGATAATCCTCAAAACCATCCTAAATAAAATTCAAATCTCAAGCCATCTTGGGTCGAGGATCTTGAATAAGTTTCTCATCCTCATCGTTGGAATCTATTCAGGCTTTTTGTCAATCCTTCCAAAATCTGACTCTTGGGTAGGAATTATTTCCTCCCTATCTGATGTCTGACTCAGGTTTTTGTTTTTGTTTAATTTTTATTTTGAAAAAAACTGGGTTCCGACTCGGGTTTTTCTCTTTTTATCTTATTTTTCGTTTGAAGTCTTGAGTTCTGACTCGAGCTTCCTATCGGATTCAACGCTCGTGTTGAAACCCATCATTTCTTTGAAGATTCGAGCTTTTCAAAACTCGGGTTTTCCATTTTATCATTATTTTGAAAAACTGGGTTCCGACTCGGGTTTTCCCCTTTTATTTTTGTTTGAAGTCTCGGGTTCCGACTCGAGTTTCCTATCAGATTCAATGCTCGTGTTGAAACCGATCGTTTCTTTGAAGATTCGAGTTTTTCAAAACTCGGGTTTTCCATTTTATCATTATTTTGAAGATCCGGGTTCCGACTCGGGTTTTCCTTGTTTATTTTTGTTTGAAGTCTCAGGTTCTGACTCGAGCTTCCTATCGGATTCAATGCTCGTGTTGAAACCGATCGTTTCTTTGAAGATTCGAGTTTTTCAAAACTCGGGTTTTCCATTTTATCATTATTTTGGAAAAACCGGGTTCCGACTCGGGCTTTCTCCTTTTTATTTTTCGTTTTAAGTCTCGGGTTTTGACTCGAGCTTCCTATCGGATTCAACACTCATGTTGAAACCGATCATTTCTTTGAAGATTCGAGTTTTTCAAAACTTGGGTTTTCCATTTTATCATTATTTTGAAGATCCGGGTTCCGACTCGAGTTTTCCCATTTTATTTTCATTTGAGGTCTTGGTTTCTGACTCGGACTTCCTATCGGATCCAACGCTCATGTTGGAACCAATCGTTCCTATGAAAATTTGAGTTCTCAAAACGCGATTTTTTCTATTCATTCTTTTATTTCGAAAACCGGATTTCGACTCGGGATTTCCCCTTTATCTTCCTTTTCCACGATTCCGAGTTTCGACTTGGATTTCCCCTTTTAAATCCAACGCTCGTATTGGACCAAAGTCTTCTTACATTCCCTTTCAGGTTAAGGGACAAACATGAACTTCCCCTTCAAGATAAGGGATAATCCTGAAACACCGACAATCATTCTCGCTTAATTCTCAAAGTATCTTCGAATGTCGGTCTCTTTTTCAACTCTCCGTTGAAAGGCTCAGTGCTCATACTGGTATGCAAATTCAGTGCTCGTACTGGTATGCATTTTCGAAAACCCAGTGCTGTGCTGGTGTGCATTTCGAAACCTAGTGCTCGTACTGGTATGCATTTTCGAAACATCAGTGATCGTACTGGTGTGCATTTTTGAAACTCAGTGCTCATACTGGTGTGTAATTTTCGAAAACCCAGTGCTTGTACTGGTGTGTTTTTTAAAACCCAGCGCTCGTACTGGTACATCTTCAAAATCCAATGCTCATACTGGTACATCTTCAAATCCAGTGCTCGTGCTGGTACATCTAGTGCTCGTGCTAAATGTTTGGCTGACTGATCAAGTTAGCTCTCCAGGTTCAGTCTTTGTACTAACCATTCATCAAACATTCAAACTCTAAATTCTCAATTTCAAACTTCGGGTTACCATTCTATCAAAAATTCAATCTTTTTCTCTTGCGAAGGACCCTCTTCAGAGAGAGTTTGAGGGAGCTTGTTCCTTCCGCATGCAACCATCTTTCGTTCGCAAGAACTCTCTTCCGGAGAGAGTTTGAAGAGACTCGTTTTCTTCGTGAACAGTTTACAAAACAACCAACCAACTTTACACAAAAGAACCCTTTTTCCAGGGAGAACTTCGACGGGAGCTCGTTTCTTTTGTGGCCCCAATTTTTCTCATCTTTGGCCAACCCTTTCACAGAGGACCCTCTTCTAGGGAGAGTGTGATGGACTCGTTCCTCTATGATACTTTCTCAACTTTGTTTTTGGGCCGCCTTTCCATAAGAGAAGCCTAGAGATAAGGAGTTTTGACAAAAACTTAATTTTTCTTCGAAAGTTCTGTTTTGCAAACACCTCCTCTTTGGGGAAAAGAGGAGTATTTTCAACTTCTCATTCAGGTAAGGGCTAAGCCTGAGTCTCTCTTTTTGGGGAAAAAGAGAGGAGAATTTTGTCATGGACGTGTCAATCGGCTGTCAAACAATTACATTCATTAAGGATTTCAAGAATATTTTGCCAATTTGCTATCAAAAGTCACTGTTGATCTCAAAACTTTCATCACGTAAAGAATTCCCTCAAACTACCTTCACTGTTATTTTCAAAAGAGCAAGACTTTTGCAAAATAAGAACTGAATTCAAGCTTTTTTCTGTTAGACAACCAAGAGGATGAAGAAAAATCTTCGATATGACCGGCAAAGGAAAAGTTCAATGATACTGAAAAGCCATAAGTGAATTGATATTGATCATAACTATGGCACATTTTTAAAGATCATTCTTTTGGCAGTAAGGCAGTGAAAATATCCTGGGCAGTAAAAAGGACCTACCCAATCCATATTTCCTGAGTCATCTAAGCTGCAATCAAATATCCGCAAAAGGGATCTCTCAATTGTCGTCAAGATGAAGACGAATATGCGAGCTAGACCCCTGGGGCCAAAGAAGATTTAGATCATCTCCGAGATGAAAGAGTTTGTGACGGATCCTTCCAGGGAACGTTCAGATCACCGTCAAGATGAAGGCGACTGCAATGAACCTCCTAGCAAACCCTAAAAGATATTTTATTTCCGCTATCATCTAGGGATTTTGAACAATGAACCAATATCATCAAGCCTAATTCTTGAGAAAGAAAAAAAGAAGACGGATCGGAGCATCTCCAAGATGAAGGAGTTTGTGACGTACCCTTCCCTGAAGAAGAGAGAAAAGTCAGGACATCTCCAAAATGAAGGATGATGTAAAAACCCAAAAAAAGCTCCATGATTCAAAAGACTGCAAAAAGATCATCATGAAAAATGCCCAGGATATCAAACTGCTCGAAACTGTCAGGAATCATCTTTATCTATGTGAAATTCTTTTATCAATATCTTTTCACTCAATTGCTTTTATGAAGCTAAGAATATTTTCTCTCTCTTTATATCAAGGGAATTGATATCTTCCTTGAAGAAACTCAACAACAACAAATTTGAGTTTGATTCTTGATTCTACAGAGTTAGCCTTATTGGAGTTAATACTCTAGGTAGAAAGAGGCGAACACATATGCGCACAAATCAATCATTCTGAATCAACTATAATTTTTGGCATCTTATTGGCAATATTTTCTAGTTGTCCCAACATGAAGCAAGGACTTGATGTTCGTTTTGACGTATCCTGACGTCATCCCTCGTTAGGACTGAGAAGTCTTTTCCTTCCATCTGATCTGAGCGCTCTCAGATCTGCACACTTCCCTGTGTTGTCCACTGTCCTGCCATAGACAGTTTCTGCTCAGAATAAAGGTTAAACTTGAACTTCCTGCAAAAGGTCTGTTATTGTCAAAAGCTATTTTCAGTCTCAGCAATGAGGCACCCAAGAACAACCCCTTTTCAAGCTTTAGGGACCCTTATTTTCATCCTTTTGCAAACCCCTCTTGGACTTGTTGTGCGAAGTCTAGAGGTCCCATCACAGTTTCCTCGCTCCTCGAGGATTCTGTATCCATTCGGGCTAAGGATTAAACCTGTTACCTCACTCCTCGAGGTATTACCCAAACCTTCTGCGAGAGGTCGTCTGTTTTTAGAAAGATGATTTAGTCTCAGCAATGAGGTGTCCAAGAACATCCCCTTTCCAAGCTTTAGGGAATCCCTTGTTTTCCTCTTCTCGCAAACCCCTTTTGGATTTGTTCATCTAAACTTCGAAGGTCCCATCATGATTTCTTCATCCGAGGATTCCATATGGTTGCCCCTTTCAGGTTAAGGGTTAAGCCTGAACCTCGCGCTACGAGGTATCTTCCATGCAGGTTAGGGTTAAACCTGGATCTTGTTTCGGCTAGATATCCTTTCTAGCCCCACCACGGTTTCTTCATCCAAGAATTTCGTACGGTTCCCCCCACTCAGGTCAAGGGTTAAACCTGAATTTCGCTTTGGCGATGCATTTCATTGTTCCATCACGGCTTCCTCGTTGGAGGATTCTGTATGGTCGTCCCCTTCAGGTTAAGGGTTAAGCCTGAACCTCGTGCCACGAGTTATCTTCCTTTTTCAGGTTTAGGTTAAACCTGAGTCTCGTTCCAACGAGGTCCCCTGTTTTGATGAGGTGTTTTCCTCCGATCACATCATTGTTCTTCCCATCGAAGAATCCATGCTTTGTATATCCATCCAGGAAAGGATCCTACTTAAGCATCATCTCACAAGACATTTTCCAAAAATGTCCCATCGAGGTCCTCTTATATTCCTTTTCCCATTCAGTTCATCTTGATATATCTTTGTCCTATCCAGGTTAAGGGCTAAACCTGAGTCATTCCAAAAGGTTGATCTTGTCTCATCCAGGAGACTTGATCAAAATTCTTATCTTTCATCATTTCGGGATCTTCATCCAAAGTCCCATCACGATTTTCTTATTTCTATTATCCAGTCATATCATTGTCGAGGATTTCGTCCCCCCAGAACCATTCAGGATAAAGTGTTAAGCCTGAAAAGCCAGGTTTTCCAAATAAATTCTTCCACACCCAACTCAGATCCGCTGACTGGGGCATTTTTCAAAATTTGGAGTGTTTCTTTACCACTAAACTCGGTTTTCAACCGGCTTAGTAGCAAAGAGGGGCATCTATGGACACCCCAAATTTTTTAAAATATTATAAATATTCCCTTTTTGCCCTTGACCCCATTTTCCTGAGCAATCGAGTCAGTTTTAAATCTAAATTTCAGTTATTTCTCAGATTTTATTGAAATTAAATTCATCTGACTCGGTTTCGGATCCGGATCCATTGCCAAAATCTAAATCTAAGCCTCGTTGTTCAATTTTCAAATTGTAATTACAAAAAAAAATACCAAAAATACTTCTTTGAATGGCTCAGACAGTCCATCCGGCATCCGTTTGGATTCATTGCTCTATATTTCTCGATTCGAGGTTAAAAACTTAAAAAGCTTTTCAAATTTTGAATCCAAACTCATTTTCTGAAGACATCAAACCCAATTTTTAGAAAACCCCTATTTCTGTAAATTTTTACCAAAAAATACAAAAGATAGTTTTTGTCCCTCATATTTTCTTAGGTTTTAGAATTTTATTTCCAAAAATAACAAAAAAAAATCAGAAAATACCGAGAAAAAAAATCCAAATAATAAAGAAAATTACCAAAAAAAAATGGTTTTTAAAACCTGTTTTTAGAAAAACTTTTTCAAGAACCTCTTTTTGGAAAATTTCGGAAAAGAAAACCTTCAAAACCCTCATTTCTCACTTCCTCCTTCAGACAGACCTTCCGGAATCCCCTTTTCTTCCACCTACCCTTTGATTTCCCCCATTGGTCCCAGTCCGTTGATGCCAAACTGCCACCCTCCTTCCAGAACCATCTTTCGCTTCAACATCGCAGGCCTCCCCCATCCTTCTGTCATTGGCCACTCACTCTCAATACCATCACCTTTGGCAGAGACAATTACAGAGATTACATGCATAGAGAGCATCTCATTGCTACCATAAGCAAATTTGTTGGTTGCTTGAATTACAGAAACTAGGCTCTGATAGCTGTGTCACAATTTTTTTTTCTTTCTTGTGTGTCATTTTATTTTTCCCGAGTCTTCATCAGATATGGTATGCTGTTATATTACCTTTTGTTTGATGGATTGCACTGCTTTACATTAGCCGAAATGAAATCATAAACTGAAAATTTCAAAAAAAAAGTGGGTTCTGGAGCCGTATATTATGACAAGTTGTGGGTTTTTCTTTTCCCCTTTACACTCAGTTATTTAATTAACTATCTCATGTTTTAGTTCATATCAAGATTTAATCATTGTTGTTTCATGGTTTTCATCATTACGCCTGCTATAGGAATAGTGGTTTTGTTCCTTGCTCATTTTATCTGCCATCTATGTTGCTCTTTTATCAGGTTCGATTAGAAGCTCTGGGAATATAGTACCTGTCGCGATTGCACCTGAGAAACAAAATCCAAAACAATGTTTCCTTTATTGAGTTGTTGTACTTAGATTTCTCTCTTTTGTGCTTGCGGTAATTCTGTTGACCATATCATGTTTGGTGAGGTATGTGATTCTGCGAAAATGAATCATTCTGAACAGGTAGGTAATAGTTTTGGAAATGAGATTTGTTTGAATCTTTAAAAGCCTATTTGGTGATGTAGATAGCATATTCTTGCACTTCCGTGGAAGCTTCCTGTTTCAGATAACCAGAGCCACCCTGCACTAATTTGATTTGCTACATTGTGTAATGTTGTCATTATTTGAGATTCCCGTATCTGTAAAATCCTCTTTTCTCTTGTGCTTCCTTTTGAAAATTTTGGTTGCAACAGTGCTTTTGCTGTCCACGGCAAATTAATTCTTCGAAGATGTAATTTTGTGAAAACAAAGTATCTCGACCAGGCAGGTAAGCAGGTCTACCCTGTTCGGCAGATAGAGGGGCCTTTCTATCCAAATTTTGTCCAAGGTAGAAGATAAAATGAAAATTAAAGGTGTTTTGGGTGTTCAGGATATGGCTTCAGGTGATGAATCTAAAAAAAAAGTTGTCAATAAGGGCCTCCAAAGAAAATTTTTAAGGAGGTTCAGTCACGTAGGGCTTTTGATCCTTGGAAAGACATGGTATAACAGGGAAACTGATATTTCCCAGGCCTCTCAAAGCTAACCATCACACCTTTAAAAGGGTGTCAACATGAGTCTGGAGAGGGGCTTAATAAGTGCTCCCGTTAAGTAGTGGACTTACAGATTCTATGCGATTCCAAATTTTGCATTGTATAATGGGATTAATTCATGCACCTTTTTTTTTACCCATTTCGTAAATGTTGCCTCATTTGGTTGATGTATGTCTCTAGTTTTGATAGCATGCTCGGCATCATCTGCATATATATACATAAATTGTTTTTTCTTCTTTCCTTTATATTACGTATCCATTTCTCCCCTGTTATCGACCTCATCATATTTTAGATCCATATTCTGCAGTAAATACCACTCTCATGTATGTCATTAAGCATCATAATATCACCACTGGTGTCATCACCTATTCAAAAACATATATATATATATATATATGTGTGTGTGTGTCTATATATTTATATCTATATATATATAATGGTAAAACCCCCATGTCTTCATTTAGTATCCTTGATCCTGATGTCATCAGAAGCATGCAGACTTAACGAGAAACAAGCGCAGGTTGTTGCAGCACATGCTGCCATATCTAAAATTTTCCCAGAGTCAAGTCGGTGACCTCTGTAGAGGGTTCTGAAGATGGCGCGCTCTATTGACTATCATCTGCAAATCAGAGGATCCCTTAGTGTTGCAGCTTACCTGCTCCCATGTGTTCTTTTTGTGTCCACTCTTAGTCGGTTAATGTGTGCTTGAGGATAACTTTGGCATAAGCAGGTGTTTTTTCTGTTGAGTTTTTGTCTGCAGCTAATGTAGCCAAGAATGTTGAGGGCATTATCACAACTCTTCTAGAAGAGTATGAGCTTGTGCCTGATATGAATGTGTTGATAGAGAATTTTTTTTTTTGAATTCCAAGACAAGGGAATCAGACTTTGCTTGGATGATATAGAAAGAGTAATTATCAGAAATGTAATGTCTCTAATTTCATACACCAACTGCGTTTGGTTTCTCAGCTAAGCTTGACTTCCACCTGTCTTGGGCCTTAGCATCACACTAATACAACATCCATGCCTCTTGTGACCTTACTCTTTTTTTTTTTTTACAGAGGGCCATCTGGATCATCATATTCACAGTGAGAGATTTCAAGGTTGAACATTCCATACTTAATCACTGAGTCGACAGGTAGGTCCCATTCCCAGATTGTCAAATAGTCTGGGGTTTATGATAGATAGTCCCTTTGATGGGTACTGCCATCAATGAGTATCAGCCACCATTATCCTCCAATTTCTGCAACATCAGCTTTTGTTTTCACTTTTCAGCATCATACCTATAAACACCCCAAATTTTCCTCCTCATTCAGTATTCATCCATTTCATGTGTCATTGCTTCTCATTGCATGAATTCAGCATATCATTTCATTGCATTGCATAGCATTGCATGTCATTACATCTCATTTTCGAGATCCAGCACTCATATTTTCAAAATATTTAATCCAGATTTGAGTTTTAAAACTTTTTCTTTCAAAAATCAATTTTAAAACCTAGGTTTTTAATCAACATTATGTCATTTGCCAACCCCCAGGACCTTATATTTTGAAATATTTTCTCAGAAAACAATCTGAATTCATTTCAAACTCAATTTCAATTGATTTCAATTCTCAGATGAGGCCCATTTAGGTGGTGTCGCTTCTGAATTCTTTCATTTATCAAAAATCTCAAAAATTTTAGAGTCCTAGTTGGATCAGGACTCTGTATTTTCATCAGTTTGAATCTTTTTGAACCTTTTTAAAACATCATTCTGATTTTGAATCAGTTATGGTCCTATCCCTTGTCCATTTCCTCCATTTTGGCCAAAATCTTAGAGTCCTAGTTGGATCAGGACTCTTTTTACAGAGTCCTAGTCGGATCAAAGCTCTAATTTTTACTACCTTTTTACCTATTTTCGGAAAAAAAACCTTTCAAAATCTTCTGTTTTGGCCAAAATTTCAGAGTCCTAGTTGGATCAGGACTCTTCTTCAAGAGTCCAGTCGGATCAGGACTCTTCTTCAGAGTTTTAATCGGATTAGAACTCTAATCTTTTACAGCTATTTTATCTTTTTTCAATCAAATCTTTCAAAATCTTTCAAAATGAGTCAGAAACTCTGAGTTTCAGTCAAAATAGGACTCTATTCAGAGAGTCCTAGTTGGATCAGGACTCTGATCCTGATTTCAATTTTAAGAGAATCTTTCAGAAATCTTTCAATATACCAAAACTATTACACTTTTATCAAAGAATTTCAAAATTCTGAGATTTTATCTCAGAGTCCTGATCAAATCAGGACTCTACCCCAGAGTCCTGATCGAAGTCGAACTCTATCCAAAATTGGTTTTCATACTTCATTTTCACTGGTTTTCAAAAGCTTTGCCCAAATTTCATCATTTGCTTATCAGAAAACCAAAATTCTTAGAGTTCTGATCGAATCAGGACTCTTTCTCAGAGTCCTAATCAGATCAGGACTCTAAACCAAAACTTCAATTTTATCCTGTTTTTAACTGTTTTTCAAAATTCTCTCATTTGTTTTCTCAGAAAATCCAAAAATCTGAGAGTCCTAGTTCAATTGGGACTCTGTCCCCAGAGTCTCAGTTGAATCAGAACTCTGTTTTATTCCAATATTTATTATTGTTTTCACTGTTTTCACAAGTTCTTTCAACTGTTTTTCAGAAAATACCAAAAAAAAATCTAGAGTTTCGGTCCGATCAGGACTCTGTCCCGGAGTCCTAGTCTAGTCAGGAGTCTGTTTTGAAGTCTGTTTTATTCCATTTTCATTTATTTTCATTTGTTTTTCAAAAATTAGGTCATTTTGTAGAGTCCAGTTAATTCAGGACTCTATTTCAGAGTCCTGATTGAGTTAGGTGCCTAACCCTGACAGTATTTTCTGACTTATTTCATCATTTTCGATTAAATCTTTTCAAAAACTCCTTCTTTGGCTTTTAAAAACCAAAATCACAGAGTCCTAAAAATCCAGGACTCTAACCCGGAGTTCCAGTTCGCTTGAGACTCTACTTTCAAAACTTTGAATTTCAACTATTGATTTTAACCCCTTTTCAAAGCCATTTTCAATATTTATTTCAAATTTTCAAAACTCTAATGTGGGGTCCACTCAGTTGGAGCCATATCCAGAGGAGTTCTGACCCAGTTGGAACTCTATGCCATTTCAAAAACTTTTAATTCCAAGTCTACTTTTGAATCTCTTTTGAAAAATCTTTCATTTTCAAGTTTTAAAATCGTTTTTGAAAATTCAAGTGGGGCCCACTCGAGGTGGCACCACATTTGAAGAAGTCAAGGTTATACTAGGGTTAGTCAATGTCCTAGTTAGGTTAGGGGTTTAGAGGAGTCAAAAACAATTTTGAAAATCCATTTTATTTAAGTTTTAAACCATTGGTTTTTAAAGGTTTTAAATTCAGGTTTTAAAAACCAAATGTGGGTCCATACTAAGTGGTGCCACATTTGGACTTTTTAGGGTTTAATTAGGTGTTAATTAAGGTTTATTTAGAGTTCATTTAGGGTTAGGAAACCACAAAAAATCGTCCTCCCTTGGTGGTTTTAGATAGAGTTTGAAAAGGACAAAGTTAGGTATTAATTAGTCCTAATTACATGGGTTTTGAAAAACTATAAAAAGGGGTCTTTAGAGGGGAAAAAGGGAGCTCTTTTTCTCTCAAATTTTCGTGGTCTCCCTCCTCTTTCCAGATCCTCTCCTTCCTCCATTGTTTCAGCCCCAAGGTAAGGAGTTATTTAATATTATTTTATTATTTTTTTATTAGTTTTTTATAATTTTTCAATAGATTTTACCATGGAAACTCTTGTGTTCATGGATTTAACCATGGATTTCATCCAAGAACCCCAAAATCAATTCAAGAAGATGATCTAACTCTATTTCATGATGTTTTTCATGATTCTAATTCATTAGAATCGTTTATTGCATTATTTTTTATGTTATTAACCAATAAAACATGTGATTTACCCTTTTAAATGGTCAAATGTATGCTTTTAAAGGTAACATCAAATTTCAGCCATTGATTCCCTGTATTTTATTTATTTATTTGTTTATTCATGTTTATTATACATTTTCCAACATAGAAATAATTTTTATTTTACTGTTTTAGTGTTGATTTTATTGTTTTTCATTAGTTAAAGCATGGTTTCCTAAGTTTCTTAGATTTCTGTGTGTTTTTAAGTTTAGAACAGAAAAGAGCATGCTGTTTTGTATTGAAATATTCACTATTAATTGCTGATTTTTTTATATGTGATACATGCATATGTAATTGAATGACTGTAAAAAAATCAGAGTTTGTGGGATTCAGGAACCCTGTCAAAAAAATCATACATCAAATCAGGTTTTTAAAGCTTTAAAATCATTGTTAAAATCAAGAAGGTAACTTGGTGTTATGATATTTTTCTCATCCTATATCCGATTTGAGATCTGTCAAGTTCCATGGATTAATATTGATTAGATATATCTACTGTGAAATTTTGAGATTTTTTTATCTCTGTTTAGTATTTTTCCTCTGTCAGAGAATCTGATTTTAAATTTAAAACTTGTTAGGGTTTACCAAAACCCTAATCAGACTTGTGTTGTTGATAGATCCCAAACCACAGATCCGATTCATGATCTGTAAAAAGTGAGTAATGTTATTCTTTTGTCTACTGTTCACTGATAAAATTTTAGAAATTTTTGATTAAGTTTGTTATTTATGTTTGTATTTTCAATCTGAAGTAGCTGTTTTAACCCCTGTTAAATTTATTAGATTTTAGTTCAAATTTCCGGAAGGGTTTCTCCCTAACCGGAGATGCTTTTTCCAATATGTAAATTGGTAAATCTATGTTTTTCTTCTTAGTTTGTCTCTGTAAAATTTCAAAAGTTTTCATGGAGTATTGACCCCTGATTTGGGTCTAACTCTAAAACTGGTTTGTGACTTAGGTTAAAAATAGCTTATTTTAGGTTGTTAATGCCATTTTTGGATTAAACTAATGTCAAAAAAATATTTTTGCAATTACAATCTGATTTTAGGGTTGTAATAAGTGTCTGTGCCAATTTTTATGAAATTTAGAATTCATTTGATGTCTGAATTAATAAAATTGCAAAACAGGATACCTGAAAGATCCAAAAACATTGATAAAATCACAAATTTCATGATATTTCTTGATTTTCGTGCATAAATGTATTTTTTTAGGGTTTAATCATGTCTATAATCATATTAGGGTGTTTCATGTTTTCTTTTGTGTTTATTTCAATCATAAATCCCAAGTTTTTATCAAAATCTATTTTAGAAAACCCTAACTTCATGGCCATAGTCTTGCTATAAGAGGCAATTTGGTCATTTGACCTCAATTTTGAAATTCTAAACCCTAATTTTCTCATTTTAATCATGTCATATCATATTTGAGTTAATTTATCATTATTTGTATTTCAAAACTTGTATTTTACCAAATATATTTCTAAAAACCCTGATTTCAAGGCCATAGTCTTGCTATCAGGGGTATTTTGGTCATTTTGACCCCAATTTCGAAATTTCAAATTCCATTTTCATATTTATTCAATTTTATTTTATATTTTATTAATTTTTATTTAAGGAAATCATGGAAAAGGCTTATATCTAGCAAAATTCAGTAATTTCTAGATATTACTGGATAAATCTAGAAAAGCCAACATATCATCACTAACAAAGTTTTCTAAGTTTTGCAGGGACATTGAAGACTTTATTTTCAGTCATTTAAATTCAATTAGTGATGTAAATTAAATGTAATATTTGCAATAAGAATTTAAATTTCAACTTAGACTAGGATTGCATTGCATATAATTTAATTCTGCAAATATTAAATGTCTGATGAATGTATCATTCATGCACATTCTTTATAAGTTCACTATGGTCTACACGAATGGCACGTGCACTAGCTCTTATGGAGTTGACAAACTTGGTGGAATTTGTATTTATGGCCATAGTCAGAATACGAATGAGACCCAGATTTGTAATCTTCGTATTAGCCACATTCAGCGTACACTCTTAGGCTAACTTCAAAATGCATTGCATTTCTCAAAAATACAAAAAGGATTTCCTCAATTCCTCAAAATCAAGTCTTTCAAATCCATATTCATTCAATTCATGCATTTGCAAATTTCAATTTCAATTCAGAGAAATCAGTTTTCTCAAATTTTTCTAAGTCTTTTTCAAAAATCGATTTTCTCAAAATATTGATTTGCCAATGATATTTCAAGTATTTCCCAAGTTCCAAATTTGATTTTCCAAGTTATATATTCAATTTCAAAGTTTGAATTCAAAGAAATCAAGTTTCTCAAAGTTATTTCACATTTCTCAAAATCGATTTTCACAAAAACGTCTAGATTCTTCAGGAATTGATTTTCACTTTCTCAAATACAGTATCTCAATCATGATGCACGATTTTCAAAGAGTTTATTTTCCAAGAATTTTCCAATATTCAAAGCAAACATCATTTTTTTCAAATATGCATTTTTAGAAAATTCATAGCACATGCCTGATTCTTTGTGCATTTAGGAAATAGAACATGATTTAGACAAGTTAAGCAAGGTTAAGCATACAATTGATCCTTGGTTCAATTACCCCTGGTAAAGGCGCCAGGAACAGTTGAACCTCGTATCGACAGACGAGTCCCATTCTTCGGAATTATCCCGCATTTTAAAATCGGAGGCGAGTTATTTTCAAAAACTTTTTTAAAGGTCAGTTTGACTCGCAAAAAGTAAAAAATTTTGCGATGATAACAGGTTTGGCAACCGTGATGGGACCTCTCTTCGCCTGATCAATCTAATGCTTTACTTAGTTCAAATTGTCAAAATCGTGTTCCATGGAATGTCAGCTTTTATTTTATGATATCATGTGAACCTAGGAGCCTAGACTTGAACCCAGCTGACATGGATCTCATATAGACTAAGTATGGTTTGGTAGGACCATATTGAGGAGGAAATTTTCATGCTCACATAGACTTAGGTCTAATACAACCCTCCTCAATCTAGGTTTGATTGAAAACAATGTTTGCTTCTTCAAATTTTTCAAAATCTCTATCTCTTTAGGTTTTAGAGCCTTCTGATTTGATTGCATGTGCTCATGTTTTCAAAAACCACCCTACCTATATTGTCCTGGTCTTCACGTTGCTGGGCTCTCTTCCAGAACCATAGTTCGGGACAGAGCCTCACAACTGGGTCACCTATTTGGGTTAACACCCCCCTGCCACGTACCAAGGGTCATAGTCCAACGTATATCTGCAGGTGCTCAAGGATGTTGGAAAACTTGAGCCTAGAACCAGAGAAATTGATTTTATGCCACGTACATCGAGCCTCGGCTTGAGTATATAGGCATAGCATGATTAGACACAGATGATCTGAACCTTAGAGTTAGGATTAAGGTCCTACAACTATTTTAAAACTTGTGCATCTAGAGTTAGCTTTTAGGGAATGTTGTATGTACATACTTGTTTGTGCAGAATGTGTTATAGTCATTTCCTTGTTATTTTCCATATTTTCCCAATTTTCAAAATACTGGATGATTTTTCAGAAATCCCCAATCCATTTCCATATATTGTCCATGCTTTAAACCTTGGACGATTTTCAAATACTCCATTTTATGAAGTATTCCTTCATATTTCATCAAACCCTGGACGATTTTCCAAATTTTTCTTAATTTCCTTCAAAACTTCAGGTGATTTTTCATCATTTCTCTCTTCTGGATCTCGAATTTCCTACTTCATTTTATCTTGCCTGCATTTTTTCAAAATCTCTATATTTTCCCAAGTCTTATTCCAATTTTCCGTGTTTTCCAGTCTGATGACATCCAGCCAGCTTGATTCAGTCTTCCCTGAGGGTCACATCTCCTACGAGGTGCGACAAAGTCTTCCTGAGCATCGAGTCCTCAACACCGGATCCTTCTTTCCCCGGTGGTACTATTTATGGTTCAAGAACTTCTCTTGTATGTTTCCGGACCACTTGGACGATTGTGGGTTAGAACTGGCGTCCGTAGTGGGAAAACAGACAGTCAACGGCAAATTGATCCATGCACTAGCAGAGCGGTGGAATCCGAGCACTTCTACCTTCTGGTTCCCATGAGGGGAAATGACTTTATTGAGGGACAAATTCTCAAAGATTATGGGATTACCTGAACCAGTTGGTCAGCCTGGAGATCCATTGGAGAAACAGTTTTTGATTAATGTCAAGGGTCTGGACCCCCGAGATGCTTTAGCTCGCTTGACAGGACGCAAGTCTTGGCCACTGATCGAAGAAGATGGAAACAAATATGTGGACCTGCTAGAAATCTACAGACAGTATGGGGCATTTGTGGAAGTCAGCTCATTGTCGAGGACAACTCGAGAGAGAATCCAACATGCGATGGTCTTATGCATTGTGGGACTCACTCTCTTTCTAGATGGACAAAATTACATGGATATCAGGATAGTTCAACTTCTGCGAAGGTGGGGGAGTCGACAGACCAGACGCTTCTCCATTGCCATGGCCACACTCGCTTTTCTATATCGAGGGCTGACCCATTTCATGCTCGGAGAATCAATTCTAGTCGAAGGGTGCACCTACGCCCTGCAATCTTGGTTCCTCCAGCATGTGTCAGCCCGAGCCAGTTCATTTAGATACAATGGTGAAAAGCTTCCCCAGTTGCTCGATACCGGTTCTTGATCGATAACTTTCAGGAGGAAGAAGTCATATGGGACTACTTTGATCATCAGGAATCACCTCCCAGATATACGTATGCATACGGCAAGCGGTTCAGACTACTTGGCCCATTCTTCTGCGCATACTACCATCCAGAGCGCTGTGTTAGGCAGTTCTCTCAAAGACAGAAGCGCATAGAAATTCGTCTACTATCAGGAATTTTGCCAGAGTTCGATCTTACATCAGATCAGTGGTCCGGAGCATACCATTCTGCCAGACATGGCTGAGATTTCTTTGTTACTCTTACTATTTTTCCTGGTCCTCGAGTGTCCTCTGATTATCAGGAGTGGTGGAAAATTGTGTGTCTGCCTCCCCTTTGTCAAGTGTATTATTAAAATCATATTTCCAATAAAATTCCTTTAATCTTCACTTCATCTTGGTTTGACGACCTCGCCTAGGTAACAAGGCATATTTTTAGTTGTTTGTTCTTTTGCAAAGGAATGACAACACAATTGTCGTAATCCCAGCGACGACTCAATCCCTAGTAATGGGATACTCTTTCAATTGTCTACCAAAATTCTCAACAAATATTTTCCTCCAATCAAATTTCTTTCAAAAGCCTAATCATCAGTTCTGCCTTGTAGATAGCACTAGTGACATTCAGAAGAATATTTGTGATATTCGATGGTTCATACAAGGTCCGGAAAGAAAACCACATCAGTTGAAGGCATCACGTACTCAGTCGCGTCAGAAGAGGAAATGGACTCACCCCGTAGTCAGGGTCAGCAATCAGAGAATGACATGGATCCCCAGATGTACGTCATGTTCAGGAAAATGATGACCAAGATGCTGGCAGAGCAAGCTGAAGCCAGTGCTGAACAAACTAAGATCAAACAGAAGGATAGGGGCCACACGGCTAGGAATGTGAAAATCAGTAAAAAGCAGAATCGTCATGAGGAAATGTCTGATGAGTCAGAATCAGTAGATGATACTGACAAAGAGTATGAAAACAAGCAAGAATTCAAAAGGTCATCTCAGGGGCAGAGGTCGGCCTACAAATCCAAGAATCAGTCTGTTGACGACCCTACGCAGTCACAACTCAAAGATGTGATGAAGATGGTTAAGGATCTTCAAGCTTGTGACAAGGGCAAAAGAGTCTTTACAAGTGAAGACTTCTATGATGGACTGGATGGGGATGATGATCTTGATAATCTCCTCAAGAAATTTATCAAGTTTGACGGTTCAGGTGATCCAAAAGCACATCTCGCCCTATTCTTCGCAGAATGTTCCAGGTTCAAGAGGAACAATCATGCCTTATTTCTCTGCTTTCCTCGCAGTTTGGAAGGTGTCGCAGCAAAGTGGTACTCAGAGCACATTAATCCGATAGAACTGAAAGAGTTCGACAAAATGGTCAATTTATTTATTGAGCGCTTTCTATTCAATGCTGAAGCACTCCCGACTCTCAATCATCTCTGCAGTCTGAGGCAGAAGGAAAACGAGAAGGCCAGAGATTTGATTCATAGATGGAGATCCGCTTGCAATAAGATGCGTGAGCCAATAGCAGAAGGACACGCACTATCTTTGATCCTGAGCAACTTCTCGCAACCCCTGAAAGGACTGATTTCTACATCTCCATTGGAGAGCTTCATAGAACTGACAGAACTAGCCGAATGGCTCGAGTTGAGTATAAAGAACGGATCTTATGAAGGTTTTATGTTTACAAAAAATAACAGTCAACAAGAATCAAAGAAGAAAACCCATTTTACCTACTCTGCCAGTAACAACAAGAATCAGAACAAAGGAAATGGAAAAAATCACAGTTATGCTTCAGGAGGGTCGAATCCCAAAAAAAGTGATAAAAAAGGCAAGTCGATTATTCAATATGATAGGCAGCCACAGCAGACCCTCGAATAGAGATCAAGACCACTAGAAAAGCCGAAGCAGGAAGGATGGAGTTATAACCGCAAGTTTACTCCTCTAGACCAGTCCCTCGAGACAGTATTAGAATACATGCTCGGCAGTGATATGATTAAGCTTCCAATGGTAGCTGACCTGCCAGTGGTTATGGGAAAAATGAAGGATAGATTCTGCAAGTTCCACCGAACTGTGGGACATGATACCGAGAACTGTTTCGTTCTCAAAAACATCATACAAGATTATATTGACAAAAATATGTTGGTAAAAGGGGCTGAAGATGAGAAAATGGGAATTCTAAATCAGCCTTTCTTGCAGCACTCAACAGCAATGATATCTGATTATCCCTTTCAGCCACAAGATCATATCCAGCCATGCCCTAGCAGCGATATCAAGGTACAACATCAGGTATTAGTGTTGCATAGGGCCCAGTCCAGTTCTCAAAAGATGAACCTCGTTTCAGCATTCAGTAAGCTGAAAGTTTCGAGAGAGCCCGCTGAAGTATCTCCAGAGGTAGCCAAAAGAATGTCGTGGTTATCCAAGAGCTTTGTCAAATCTACTTCGGAAAAAGGGAGAACATCAGAAGAAAATGTCGATACAGTGTAAAGACCAATCACTGCCCTCTCTAATATCCCTATCCTTGAGTTGGCACGTGCCTCTCCTAAGCATCAGCAAGTCCTGGACGATTTACTGCGAAAAATCAAGGTCAAGCCAGGCACCACACTTGAAGACATGGCTCAGATCGTTAATCAGGCCATGACCAATGCTCCCATAACCTTCTCAGATGAGGATCTGCCAAAACCTCACGCATTTCATAACAATGCCCTGTACATTATAGTGCGAACCCGGGGAATGATTGTACCCCACGTGCTTGTAGATGGAGGCAGTAGCATCAACATTTGTCCTGGAATGACTGCCAAGGCTCTGGGTATAAAAGAAGAAGAGTATACACTGGATCCGATCACCATTTATGGGTTCGATAATCATGGACAGACAGCAAAGGGAAAGATCTTCTTGGAAATATTTATCAACTACTTTTTTCATACAGTGCTTTTCCATGTCGTTAACGTGCCGCCGCCAACGTATAATCTTCTACTGGGAAGAACATGGATTCATAATGCCAACGTCGTACCATCCACTCTGCATCAGTGCATCAAATGGTCTAAAGGTGGCATGATAACTACTGTTTTGGGGGAAGATCCAGAAGAGAGGCTACCTCAGCCTATGATCCCTAGGCCAACTTATACTGCTGATATCCCCAGCATTAGGGAAAGTGAAGAGGTTGTTCTCAGTGAAAGCCTTGAAATGCTAAAGTTAGAAGCAGCATCAGAGACAAACCACACAGCAGTGATGGTCCAATGGCAAGGACCACACTTCTTTAAGATCGGAGGTCATCTCGATTATAGTACTTTCAAGAACCATCCTCTTTTCTTGCAGTTTGTTAGAACCAAGAAAGGGTTTGACCTGTTACTGAAGCATGGTTATCAGCCTTTCAAAGGATTGGGCAAGAACGAAGATGGCCGACTAGAGCCAGTGGTCCCTGATCATCATCCGCGCAGGGCAGGATTGGGATTCATGGGCAAAAGATCTCACAAAAATACTGTCTTCATTAAAGGGATCCATTAAAAATTTTCTACCATCTGTCTTTTCTATTTCATTCATTTGATTCCTGCAGTTTGTAGGAACAATGCCCCATTTTAGTTCATTTTAAATGTCTTCATTTCATTTCAAGTCTTCAATAAAGTTATCAATTTTCTCGTCTATCTAGATGTCATCTTTCTCTTATTCCTCTGTAATTTGTCTTCAAAATTCATTATTCTTATCTTTTTTATTCTCATGAAATTTATGTCATAGTGAATGAACTTTTTCTAAAAGCTATTCCTTTTCAAAAATTGCAGAATGTCTTCTCAACCGATAAAAAGATTAGTCATCAATCCTTCAATCCTATCGAAACCGGCAAAGATACATCGGGTCCGGGCAAGAGCAGAGGACAGTAAGGTCACAAAGCAGTCAGAAGAAATGGAAGAATTTGATTCGTCGCTTCCAGAGTTGCCAGAATTTGCAGCGATTCAGAAACAAGATGAACCATCGACCCTAGTCCAGGATCCGACTGAGGACATCAATATTGGTTCAGAAGATAGTCCGAAAATTCTCAAGATCGGCACCAGCCTAAGTACAGATGAGAAGGAAAGGCTCATCGACATTCTCAAGCAGTACCAAGAAGTATTCGCATGGACTTATGAAGATATGTCAGGTTTAGATCCTAAATTGGTGGAACATCGACTCGTTCTGAAGCCTGATGTGAAACCTGTTAAGCAAAAGTTAAGAAAAATAGATCCTCGAATCGAACAACAGGTCAAGGAAGGACTTGAGGACTTGCTTAAAGCAGGATTCATTTGAGCAATAGATTATCCGGACTGGTTGGCGAATATCGTTGCAGTTCCCAAGAAAAATGGCAAAGTGCGAATTTGTATTGACTTTCGCGATATCAATAAAGCTACTCCGAAGGATGACTATCCGCTCCCAAATATTGATCTCCTAGTTGATAGCACGGCTGGGCATGCCATGTTCTCTTTCATGGACGGATACTCCAGATATAATCAGATCAAGTTGGCTGCTCGTGACCAATCCAAAACATCGTTCATTACGCCATGGGGCACTTTCTGTTATACAATCATGCCATTTGGGCTCAAGAATGCTGGGGCAACCTATCAAGGTGCAATGGCTGCCATTTTCCATGATCAGATGCACAAGACTATGGATGCATACGTTGATGACATCCTGGTCAAATTCAAAGAAGAAGAAGATCATATTGATGCTTTAAGTCAAGTCTTCAAGCGACTCATTCTTTACAAAATGAGACTCAATCCTCATAAATGTGTCTTTGGGGTTGAATCAGGCAAATTGCTAGGCTTCTTGGTCAGCAAAAAGAGGATAGAAATGGATCCCGCTAAAGCAAAGGCCATCATTGACATGCCACCTCCAACTACTCTTAAGGAATTGCGTAGTCTTTAGAGACGTATGCAATCAATTCGGAGATTCATATCCAACCTTGCCATGAGATGTGAACCTTTCAATCACCTACTCAGAAAAAGAAGCCTTGGTACCAAGATATTAAAAACTTTATTGAAACTGGTGAGCTTCCACCAGAACTATCAAAGAAGGAGCAAAAAGCAATCTAGCATATGTCCGCCCGCTATTTTATCCTTGCCAATGTTTTTTATCGTCGTGGGTTCAGTTCTGAGTATTCCAGGTGCTTACACGAAGAAGAAGCCAAAGAAATCGTGCAAGAAGCGCATGAAGGTATTTGCGGTGGTCATGTCGGCTACCAAACCCTTGTTAAACAAATCATTCGGGCAGGATACTATTGGAGAACCATGCAGCAAGACTGCTATCGTTTTGTGAAGAAGTGCATTCAGTGTCAGATGCACGCACCTTCCATTCATGCGACAGCCACGTACTTGCAATCAGTCGTGTCTCCATGGTCATTTTCTATGTGGGCCTTCGACGTCATAGGACCCATCACTCCTTTAGCTTCCAATGATCATAAATATTTCCTTGTCGCAACAGAGTATTTCACTAAATGGGTTGAAGCCGTCACTCTGCGTACAGTGAAAGGTCGACATGTAGACTCGTTCATTCATAAGAACATTCTTTGTCGTTTCGGTATACCGCACGACATTGTGTCAGATAATGGTACTCATTTCAAGAATGAGAGAATGAAGATCTTTTGTTCAAAATTCAGAATTCATCATCATTTTTCAGCTCCTTATTATCCACAAGGAAATGGTCAGGCAGAAGCAACCTACAAGAGTTTGATTCGCATCTTGGAAAGAACCGTTAAGACGGGTCGTGATTGGCACGAGAAAATCCATGATGCACTTTGGGCATATCAAACTACCATTCGAACCCCAACCAATGCAACTCCTTCAAAACTTGTTTATGGGACTGAGGTGGTGTTACCTCTTCATGTTCAGAAGCCCGCCCTTAACTTCGCATCTCTTTTAGAGCTACCACTCGATCAGTATCAGCAACAAAGATTGGTACAATTGGATTTACTTGATGAGAAAAGACTCAAAGCAGCAGAGCACGCTCAGTCTTATCGTTAGAGGATAGCGAGGCAATATGCCAAGTCAGTCATCGAAAGGAGATTCCAAGTTAATGACTTGGTTCTTAGATCAACGGCTCATCTCAAGCATCGTCCACGTGGAAAATGGTCACCAAACTGGGAAGGTCCCTACGTGGTGAAAGAAGCGTTGCCCCGTAATTCATATCGTCTGATTAATGCAGACGGAGTAGAACTATCCGACCCCATTAATGCTCGACATTTGAAGAAATTCTATACCTAGAAAATCTCTATTCTATCTTTTGTATTCTTCAAAAAATCCCTTCAATAAATGATCAATTATTCTTTTATCGAAATATCTCTCTTCCCTAGAATATACTGGGGCATTCTTGTTATAAAGTTGCCTTTTATTCAAAACAACCTGTGTGCAGGCAGGATCAAACAAATCTCTCATTTTACACGCATATGCACCCATTTACATTCATTTGCATTTGCATTCATTCATTCGCATTCATCTGCATCAATTTGCATTGAGTCACCCATTCAGGATAAGGGATAAATCCTGAGACCTCGGCAAGGCGTTCAAGTCATCGTCAACTGATAACCTTTTTAAAAATCCAGTGCTCGTACTGGCAATCTTTCAAAACCCAGTGCTCGTGCTGGTAACCTTTCAAAATCTAGTGCTCATACTGGTAATCTTTTAAAACCCAGTGCCCGTACTGGTGACTTTTTTGAAAATCCAGTGCTCGTACTAGTAACCTTTTAAAACCCAGTGCTCGTACTGGTAACCTTTTAAAACCCAGTGTTCGTACTGGCAATCTTTCAAAACCTAGTGCTCGTACTGGTAACCTTTGTAAAATTCAGTGCTCGTACTGATAACCTTTTTAAAATCCAGTGCTCGTACTGGTAATCTTCCAAAATCCAGTGCTCGGACTGGTAATCTTCCAAAATCCAATGCTCGTATTGGTAATCCTTTAAAATCTAGTGCTCGTACTGGTATTTTATTAAAATTCGGTCTTCATACTAGTCGCAACATAAATCTCATATTGGGGTTCAGACTCAATGTTAATCTTCAAACCTGCGAACCAAACAATCTGTATCAGACCCTTGGGCCGTTCCATTCTGTTAATCTGACATTCGGGTTGTCGATTTTGTCAGACCTCTAGTCATTCATGTTATCAAGCAGTTCTTTGAGTTATCAAAACCTATCAAAATCAATCATCAAGTACTTCTCTTGCGAGGGACCCTTTTTCCAGGGAGAGTTCGAGGGAGCTCGTTTCTTTTCGCATGTCTTTATTGTTCGTTCGTTGAACCCCTTTTTCTAGGAAGAGTTTGAAGGGACTCGTGCTTCAAGAACAGTTTGCAAAATAATCTTTATTGTCACGCAAGAAACCCTTTTTCCAGGAAGAGTTTCGACGGAAGCTCATCCTCCTTGTAATCTTAAATGTCTTTTGTTAGGCCACCCCCGTCATCGAGGACCCTTTTTCCAGGGAGAGTGTGATGGACTCACTCCTCTATGATATCCTTCCAATTTTTGTTAGCGGCCCCCTTTCTATAAGAGAAGCCTAGGAATAAGGAGTTTTGACGAAAGCTTAATTTCTCTTCGAAAGTTCATTTTGCAAACGCCTCCTCTTCAGGGAAGAGAGGAGTATCTTTTTATTACCCGTTCAGGTAAGGGTCAAGCCTAAGTCTCTCCTTTGGGGAAAGGAGAGGAGAATCTAGCCACAGATGTGTCATTTAGATCTCAAGTGATTTCTTTCACCAAGGAATCCAAGAATATTTTGCTAATTTGTCATGAAAAATAGTTGTTGATCTCAAAATCTTTATTGTATAAAATTGTACCTCGAAATACCTTCAGTATTACTTCCGAAAGGACAAAGCTTTCGCGAAAAAGGATTCAAAGTTCAAAATCTTTCTATTGGCCAACCAAGAGGATGAAGAATAAATCCGCGATATGGCCAGCAAAGAAAATTCAATGTTGTTGCAAAGCCAGAAGTGATTGATATTGATTGCAGTCAATGGCATATTTTTAAAGATCATTCTTGGAAAATAAGCAGTCGAAATATCCTGGGTGATACAGAAAAATCCACTCAACCTTCATATCTCCTCAATCACCTAAGCTGCAATTAACTATCTGCAAAAGAGATCTCTCAATTGTCATCAAGATGAAGACGAATTATGCGAGTCGACCCCCGGGGCCAAAGAAGATTTGGATCATCTGCAAGATGACGGAGTTTGTGACGGATCCTTCCAGGGAAAGCCCAGATCACCGTCGAGATGAAGGCGAGTGTGATGGACCTACCGACAAACCCTAAAAGATATTTAATTTCTGCTATCATCAAGAGATTCTCAACCAATGGGCCAATAATCGTCAAGATAATCCCTGAGAGAAAAGAAGGATCGAAACATCTCTGAGATGAAGGAGTTTGTGACGTACCCTTCCCAAAAAGAGAGAAAAGTCAGGACATCTCCAAAATGAAGGATGATGTAATTCCCGAAAAATCTAAGAGAGCTTCAATTCTGTCAAAAAGAGTGCAGAAAGATCATCATGAGAAAAGAATCCCAGGATATCAGACTGCCGAATCTATCAAGAATCTTCTTTAATTTTGTGAAATTCTTTTATCAATATCCTTTTACCAATAGCTCTCGCAATATCAAGAATATATTCTTTTCCGCCCATATCAAGGAAATTGATAGCTTCCTTGAGAGAAAGTCAAAGGCAATGATATTTGAATTTGAATCTTGATTCTACGAAGTTAAGCCCAGTCAGAGGTAATACTTCAGGTAGACAAGAGGGAATATTTTTCATATATATGCTTATCATTCTTGAATTAACCACAATTTTTATCTTATTGGCAATCTTTTCAAGTTATCCCGGCATGAAGTGAGAGCTTGATGTCTATTTTGATGTATCCAGGCGTTGTTGTTATCCCTTTTAGGATCAGATGACGGGAGTTGTCCAAGATCCTTCCCTTCTTGTTTTGATCTGAGCGCCTGGGCTCTCAAATTAGCACACTTCCCTGTGCTCCCCACTATCCCACCATAGGCAGTCCCCGTTCAGGGTAAGGGTTAAACCTGAATTTTTCTGCAAAAGGTCATCTGTCTTAAAAGCCATACAGTCTCAGCAATGAGACGCCCAAGATCAATCCCTTTTCAAGCTTTAGGGAAACCCCCTTTCTTCCTTTTGCAAACCCCTCTCGGATTTGTTGTGCAAAATTCGAAGGTCTCATCATGGTTTCTTCATTCGAGGACTCTGTTTATCGTCCCCTTTCAGGTTAAGGGTCAAGCCTGAACCTCATTTTTCCACGAGGTATCGTCCCCTTTCGGCTTAAGGGTCAAGCCTGAATCTCGTTTTTCCACGAGGTATCGTCCTCTTTCAAGTTAAGGGTCAAGCTTGAACCTCATTTTTCCACGAGGTATTGTCCCCTTTCAGGTTAAGGGTTAAGCCTGAACCTTGTTTTTCCACGAGGTATCGTCCCCGATCAGGTCAAGGGGTAAAATCTGAGCCTCATTCTGATGAGGTATTTCATTTGTCGTCCCATCCAGGTTAAGGGCTAAGTCTGAGCCTCATTTCGATAAGGTGAATCTTCTTCTTTATTCTTTATCCTATATCTACCACCATCATTTGAACTAATTCTTTCATACCCAGTCAAATTTATCTAACTGGAGCATTTTTATAGTCTGAATTTGGTGTGTTTTTCTTTGCCACTGAGCTCGGCCTCTAACAGGCTTAGTAGCAAAGAGGGGCATCTATAAACACCCCAAATTTTCCTCCTCATTCAGTATTCATCCATTTCATGTGTCATTGCTTCTCATTGCATGAATTCAGCATATCATTTCATTGCATTGCATAGCATTGCATGTCATTACATCAAATTTTCGAGATCCAGCACTCATGTTTTCAAAATATTTAATTCAGATTTGAGTTTTAAAACTTTTCCTTTCAAAAATCAATTTTAAAACCTGGGTTTTTAATCAACATTATGTCATTTGCCAACCCCCAGGACCTTATATTTTGAAATATTTTCTCAGAAAACAATCTGAATTCATTTCAAACTCAATTTCAATTGATTTCAATTCTCAGATGAGGCCCATTTAGGTGGTGTCGCTTCTGAATTCTTTCATTTATCAAAAATCTCAAAAATTTTAGAGTCCTAGTTGGATCAGGACTCTGTATTTTCATCAGTTTGAATCTTTTTGAACCTTTTTAAAACATCATTCTGATTTTGAATCAGTTATGGTCCTATCCCTTGTCCATTTCCTCCATTTTGGCCAAAATCTTAGAGTCCTAATTGGATCAGGACTCTTTTTACAGAGTCCTAGTCGGATCAAAGCTCTAATTTTTACTACCTTTTTACCTATTTTCGGAAAAAAACCTTTCAAAATCTTCTGTTTTGGCCAAAATTTCAGAGTCCTAGTTGGATCAGGACTCTTCTTCAAGAGTCCAGTCGGATCATGACTCTTCTTCAGAGTTTTAATCGGATTAGAACTCTAATCTTTTACAGCTATTTTATCTATTTTCAATCAAATCTTTCAAAATCTTTCAAAATGAGTCAGAAACGTAGAGTTTCAGTCAAAATAGAACTTTGTTCAGAGAGTCCTAGTTGGATCAGGATTCTGATCCTGATTTCAATTTTGAGAGAATCTTTCAGAAATCTTTTAATATACCAAAACAATTACACTTTTATCAAAGAATTTCAAAATTCTGAGATTTTATCTCAGAGTCCTGATCAAATCAGGACTCTACCCCAGAGTCCTGATCGAAGTCGGACTCTATCCAAAATTGGTTTTCATACTTAATTTTCACTGGTTTTCAAAAGCTTTGCCCAAATTTCATCATTTGCTTATCAGAAAACCAAAATTCTTAGAGTTCTGATCGAATCAGGACTCTTTCACAGAGTCCTAATCAGATCAGGACTCTGAACCAAAACTTCAATTTTATCCTATTTTTAACTGTTTTTCAAAATTCGCTCATTTGTTTTCTCAGAAAATCCAAAAATCTGAGAGTCCTAGTTCAATTGGGACTCTGTCCCTAGAGTCTCAGTTGAATCAGAACTTTGTTTTATTCCAATATTTATTATTGTTTTCGCTGTTTTCACAAGTTCTTTCAACTGTTTTTCAGAAAATACCAAAAAAAAATCTAGAGTTTCGGTCCGATGAGGACTCTGTCCCGGAGTCCTAGTCCAGTCAGGAGTCTGTTTTAAAGTTTGTTTTATTTCATTTTCATTTATTTTCATTTGTTTTTCAAAAATTAGGTCATTTTGTAGAGTCCAGTTAATTCAGGACTCTATTTCAGAGTCCTGATTGAGTTAGGAGTCTAACCCTGACAGTATTTTCTGACTTATTTCATCATTTTCGATTAAATCTTTTCAAAAACTCCTTCATTTGGCTTTTAAAAACCAAAATCACAGAGTCCTAAAAATCCAGGACTCTAACTCGGAGTTCCAGTTCGCTTGAGACTCTACTTTCAAAACTTTGAATTTCAACTATTGATTTTAACCCCTTTTCAAAGCCATTTTCAATATTTATTTCAAATTTTCAAAACTCTAATTTGGGGTCCACTCAGTTGGATCCATATCTAGAGGAGTTCTGACCCAGTTGGAACTCTATGCCATTTCAAAAACTTTTAATTCCAAGTCTACTTTTGAATCTCTTTTGAAAAACCTCTCATTTTCAAGTTTTAAAATCGTTTTTGAAAATTCAAGTGGGGCCCACTCGGGGTGGCGCCACATTTGACTAGGGTTTGTCGATGTCCTAGTTAGGTTAGGGGTTTAGAGGAGTCAAAAACAATTTTGAAAATCCATTTTTTTTAAGTTTTAAACCATTGGGTTTTAAAGGTTTTAAATTCAAGTTTTAAAAACCAAATGTGGGTCCATACTAAGTGGTGCCACATTTGGACTTTTTAGGGTTTAATTAGATATTAATTAAGGTTTATTTAGAGTTCATTTAGGGTTAGGAAACCACAAAAAATCGTCCTCCCTTGGTGGTTTTAGATAGAGTTTGAAAAGGACAAAGTTAGGTATTAATTAGTCCTAATTACATGGGTTTTGAAAAACTATAAAAAGGGGTCTTTAGAGGGGAAAAAGGGAGCTCTTTTTCTCTCAAATTTTCGTGGTCTCCCTCCTCTTTCCAGATCCTCTCCTTCCTCCATTGTTTCAGCCCCAAGGTAAGGAGTTATTTAATATTATTTTATTATTTTTTTATTAGTTTTTTATGATTTTTCAATAGATTTTACCATGGAAACTCTTGTGTTCATGGATTTAACCATGGATTTCATCCAAGAACCCCAAAATCAATTCAAGAAGATGATCTAACTCTATTTCATGATGTTTTTCATGATTCTAATTCATTAGAATCGTTTATTGCATTATTTTTTATGTTATTAACCAATAAAACATGTGATTTACCCTTTTAAATGGTCAAATGTATGCTTTTAAAGGTAACATCAAATTTCAGCCATTGATTCCCTGTATTTTATTTATTTATTTGTTTATTCATGTTTATTATACATTTTCCAGCATAGAAATAATTTTTATTTTACTGTTTTAGTGTTGATTTTATTGTTTTTCATTAGTTAAAGCATGGTTTCCTAAGTTTCTTAGATTTCTGTGTGTTTTTAAGTTTAGAACAGAAAAGAGCATGCTGTTTTGTATTGAAATATTCACTGTTAATTGCTGATTTTTTTATATGTGATACATGCATATGTAATTGAATGACTGTAAAAAAATCAGAGTTTGTGGGATTCAGGAACCCTGTCAAAAAAATCATACATCAAATCAGGTTTTTAAAGCTTTAAAATCATTGTTAAAATCAAGAAGGTAACTTGGTGTTATGATATTTTTCTCATCCTATATCCGATTTGAGATATGTAAAGTTCCATGGATTTATATTGATTAGATCTATCTACTGTAAAATGTTGAGATTTTTGGATTTCTGTTTAGTATTTTTTCTCTATCAGAGAACCTGATTTTAAATTTAAAACTCGTTAGGGTTTACCAAAACCTTAATCAGACTTGTGTTGTTGATAGATCCCAAACCACAGATCCGATTCATAATCTGTAAAAAGTGAGTATTATTATTTTTCTGTTTACTGTACACTGCTAAAATTTTAGGAATTTTTGATTAAGTTTGCTATTTATGTCTGTATTTTCAATCTGAAGTAGCTGTTTTAACCCCTGTTAGATTTGTTAGATTTTAGTTCAGATTGCCGGAAGGGTTTCTCCCTAACCGAAGATGATTTTTTCAATCTGTAAATTGGGAAATCTTTGTTTTTCTTCCTAGTTTGTCTCTGTAAAATTTCAGAAGTTTTCATGGAGTATTGTCCCCTGATTTGGGTCTAACTCTGAAACTGGTTTGTGACTTAGGTTAAAAATAGCTTATTTTAGGTTGTTAATGCCATTTTCGGATTAAAATAATGTCAAAAAATATTTTTGAAATTACAATCTGATTTTAGGGTTATAGTAAGTGTCTGTGCCAATTTTTATGAAATTTAGAATTCATTTGATGTCTGAATTAATAAAATTGCAAAACAGGATACCTAAAAGATCCAAAAACACTGATAAAATCACAAATTTCATGATATTTCTTGATTTTCGTGCATAAATGTGTTTTTTTAGGGTTTAATCATGTCTAGAATAATATTAGGGTGTTTCATGTTTGCTTTTGTGTTTATTTCAATCATAAATCCCAAGTTTTTATCAAAATCTATTTTAGAAAACCCTGACTTCAAGGCCATAGTCTTGCTATCAGGGGCAATTTGGTCATTTGACCTCAATTTCAAAATTCTAAACCCTAATTTTCTCATTTTAATCATTTCATATCATATTTGAGTTAATTTATAATTATTTGTATTTCAAAACTTGCATTTTACCAAATATCTTTCTAAAAACCCTAATTTCATGGCCAAAGTCTTCCTATCAGGAGTATTTTGGTCATTTTGACCCCAATTTCGAAATTTCAAATTCCATTTTCATATTTATTCAATTTTATTTCATATTTTATCAATTTTGATTTAAGGGAATCATGGAAAAGGCTTATATCTAGCAAAATTCAGTAATTTCTAGATATTACTAGATAAATCTAGAAAAACCAACATATCATCACTAACAAAGTTTTCTAAGTTTTGCAGGGACATTGAAGACTTTATTTTCAGTCATTTAAATTCAATTAGTGATGTAAATTAAATGTAATATTTGGAATAAGAATTTAAATTTCAGCTTAGACTAGGATTGCATTGCATATAGTTTAATTCTGCAAATATTAAATGTCTGATGAATGTATCATTCATGCACATTCTTTATAAATTCACTATGGTCTACACGAATGGCACGTGCACTAGCTCTTATGGAGTTGACAAACTTGGTGGAATTTGTATTTATGGCCATAGTCAGAATACGAATGAGACCCAGATTTGTAATCTTCGTATTAGCCACATTCAGCCTACACTCTTAGGCTAACTTCAAAATGCATTGCATTTCTCAAAAATACAAAAAGGATTTCCTCAATTCCTCAAAATCAAGTCTTTCAAATCCATATTCATTCAATTCATGCATTTGCAAATTTCAATTTCAATTTAGAGAAATCAGTTTTCTCAAATTTTTCTAAGTCTTATTCAAAAATCGATTTTCTCAAAATATTGATTTGCCAATGATATTTCAAGTATTTCCCAAGTTCCAAATTCGATTTTCTAAGTTATATATTCAATTTCAAAGTTTGAATTCAAAGAAATCAAGTTTCTCAAAGTTATTTCACATTTCTCAAAATCGATTTTCACAAAAACCTCTAGATTCTTCAGAAATTGATTTTCACTTTCTCAAATACAGTATCTCAATCATGATGCACGATTTTCAAAGAGTTTATTTTCCAAGAATTTTCCAATATTCAAAGCAAACATCATTTTTTTCAAATATGCATTTTTAGAAAATTCATAGCACATGCCTGATTTTTTGTGCATTTAGGAAATAGAACATGATTTACACAAGTTGAGCAAGGTTAAACATACAATTGATCCTTGGTTCAATTACCCCTGGTAAAGGCGCCAGGAACGGTTGAACCTCGTACCGACAAGCGAGTCTCATTCTTCGGAATTATCCCGCATTTTAAAAACGGAGGTGAGTTATTTTCAAAAACTTTTTGAAAGGTCAGTTTGACTCGCAAAAAGTAAAAAATTTTGCGATGATAACAGGTTTGGCAACCATGATGGGACCTGTGTTCGCCTGATCAATCTAATGCTTTGCTTAGTTCAAATTGTCAAAATCGTGTTCCATGGAATGTCAGCTTTTATTTTATGATATCATGTGAACCTAGGAGCCTAGACTTGAACCTAGTTGACATGGATCTCATATAGACTAAGTATGGTTTGGTAGGACCATATTGAGGAGGAAATTTTCATGCTCACATAGACTTAGGTCTAATACAACCCTCCCCAATCTAGGTTTGATTGAAAACAATGTTTGCTTCTTCAAAATTTTCAAAATCTCTATCTCTTTAGGTTTTAGAGCCTTCTGATTTGATTGCATGTGCTCATGTTTTCAAAAACCACCCTACCTATATTGTCTCGGTCTTCATGTTCCTGGGCTCTCTTCCAGAACCATAGTTTGGGATAGAGCATCACAACTGGGCCACCTATTTGGGTTAACACCCCCTTGCCATGTACCAAGGGCCATAGTCCAACATATATCGGCAGGTGCTCAAGGATGTTGGAAAACTTGAACCTAGAACCAGAGAAATTGATTTTATGCCACGTACATCGAGCCTCGGCTTGAGTATATAGGCATAGCATGATTGGACACAGATGATCTGAACCTTAGAGTTAGGATTAAGGTCCTACATCTATTTCAAAACTTGTGCATCTAGAGTCAGCTTTTAGGGAATGTTGTATGTGCATACTTGTTTGTGCAGAATGTGTTATAGTCATTTCCTTGTTATTTTCCATATTTTCCCAATTTTCAAAATACTGGACGATTTTTCAGAAATCCCCAATCCATTTCCATATATTGTCCATGCTTTAAACCTTGGACGATTTTCAAATACTCCATTTTATGAAGTATTCCTTTATATTTCATCAAACCCTGGACGATTTTCCAAATTTCTCTTAATTTCCTTCAAAACTTCAGGTGATTTTTCATCCTTTCTCTCTTCTGGATCTCGAATTTCCTACTTCATTTTATCCTGCCTGCATTTTTTCAAAATCTCTATATTTTCCCAAGTCTTATTCCAATTTTCCGTGTTTTCCAGTCTGATGGCATCTAGCCAGCTTGATTCAGTCTTCCCTGAGGGTCACATCTCCTACGAGGTGCGACAAAGTCTTCCTGAGCATCGAGTCCTCAACACCGGATCCTTCTTTCCCCGGTGGTACTATTTATGGTTCAAGAACTTCTCTTGTTTGTTTCCGGACCACTTGGACGATTGTGGGTTAGAACTGGCATCCGCAGTGGGAAAGCATACAGTCAACGACAATTTGATCCATGCACTAGCAGAGCGGTGGAATCCGAGCACTTCTACCTTCTGGTTCCCATGGGGGAAAATGACTTTATTGATGGACGAATTATCGGAGATTATGGGATTACCTGAACCAGTTGGTTAGCCTGGAGATCCATTGGAGAAACAGTTTTTGATTAATGTCAAGGGTATGGACCCCCGAGACGCTTTAGCTCACATGACAGGACGCAAGTCTTGGCCATTAATCGAAGAAGATGGAAACAAATATGTGGACCTGCTCGAAATCTACAGACAGTATGGGGCATTTGTGGAAGTCAGCTCATTGCCCAGGACATCTCGAGAGAGAATCCAGCATGTGATGGTCTTATGCACTGTGGGACTCGCTCTCTTTCCAGATGGACAAAATTACATGGATATCAGGATAGTTCAACTTCTGCGAAGGTGGGGGAGTCGACAGACCAGCCGCTTCTTCATTGCCATTGCCGCACTCGCTTTTCTATACCGAGGGCTGACCCATTTCATGCTCAGAGAATCAATTCTAGTCGAAGGGTGCACCTACGCCCTGCAATCTTGGTTCCTCCGGCATGTGCCAGCCCGAGCCAGTTCATTCAGATACAATGGTGAAAAGCTTCTCCCAGTTGCTCGATACCGGTTCTTGATCGATAACCTTCAGGAGGAAGAAGTCATATGGGACTACTTTGATCATCAGGAATCACCTCCTAGATATACGTATGCATACGGCAAACGGTTCAGACTACTTGGCCCATTCTTTTGCGCATACTACCATCTAGAGCGTTGTGTCAGGCAGTTCTCTCAGAGAAAAAAGCGCATAGAAATTCGTCTACTATCAGGAATTTTGCCAGAGTTCGATCTTACATCAGATCAGTGGTCCGGAGCATACCATTCTGCTAGACATGGCTGAGATTCCTTTGTTACTCTTATTATTTTTCCTGGTCCTCGAGTGTCCTCTGATTATCAGGAGTGGTGGAAAATTGTCTGTCTGCCTCCCTTTTGTCAAGTGTATTATTAAAATCATATTTCCAATAAAATTCCTTTAATCTTCACTTCATCTTGGTTTGACGACCTCGCCTAGGTAACAAGGCATATTTTTAGTTGTTTGTTCTTTTGCAAAGGAATCACAACACAATTGTCTTAATCCCTAGTAATGGGATACTCTTTCAATTGTTTACCAAAATTCTCAACAAATATTTTCCTCCAATCAAATTTCTTTCAAAAGACTAATCATCAGTTCTGCCTTGTAGAGAGCACCAGTGACATTGAGAAGAATATTTGTGATATTCGATGGTTCATACAAGGTCCGGAAAGAAAACCACATCAGTTGAAGGCATCACGTACTCAGTCGCGTCAGAAGAGGAAATGGACTCACCCCGTAGTCAGGGTCAGCAATCAGAGAATGACATGGATCCCCAGATGTACGTCATGTTCAGGAAAATGATGACCAAGATGCTGGCAGAGCAAGCTGAAGCCAGTGCTGAATAGACTCAGATCAAACAGAAGGATAAGGGCCACACGACCAGGAATGTGAAAATCAGTAAAAAGCAGAATCGTCATGAGGAAATGTCTAATGAGTCAGAATCAGTAGATGATACTGACAAAGAGTATGAAAACAAGCAAGAATTCAAAAGGTCGACTTAGGGGCAGAGGTCAGCCTACAAATCCAAGAATCAGTCTGTTGACGACCCTACGCAGTCACAACTCAAAGATGTGATGAAGATGGTTAAGGATCTTCAAGCTTGTGACAAGGGCAAAAGAGTCTTTACAAGTGAAGACTTCTATGATGGACTGGATAAGGATCATGATCTTGATAATCTCCCCAAGAAATTTATCAAGTTTGACAGTTCAGGTGATCCAAAAGCACATCTCGCCCTATTCTTCGCAGAATGTTCCAGGTTCAAGAGGAACAATCGTGCCTTATTTCTCTGCTTTCCTCGCAGTTTGGAAGGTGTCGCAGCAAAGTGGTACTCAAAGCACATTAATCCAATAGAACTGAAAGAGTTCGACAAAGTGGTCAATTTATTTATTGAGCGCTTTCTATTCAATGCTGAAGCACTCTCGACTCTCAGTCATCTCTGCAGTCTGAGGCAGAAGAAAAACGAGAAGGCCAGGGATTTCATTCATAGATGAAGATCCGCTTGCAATAAGATGCGTGAGCCAATAGCAGAAGGACACGCACTATCTTTGATCCTGAGCAACTTCTCGCAACCCCTGAGGGGACTGATTTTTACATCTCCATCGAAGAGCTTCATAGAACTGACAGAACGAGCCGAATGGCTCGAGTTGAGTATAGAGAACGGATCTTATGAAGGTTTTATGTTTACAAAGAATAACAATCAACAAGAATCAAAGAAGAAAACCCATTTTACCTACTCTGCCAGTAACAACAAGAATCAGAACAAAGGAAATGGGAAAAATCACAGTTATGCTTCAGGAGGGTCAAATCCCAACAAAAGTGATCAGAAAGGCAATTCGATTATTCAATATGATAGGCAGCCACAGTAGACCCTCGAACAGAGATCAAGACCACAGGAAAAGCCGAAGCGGGAAGGATGGAGTTATAACCGCAAGTTTACTCCTCTAGACTAGTCCCTCGAGACAGTATTAGAATATATACTCGACAGTGATATGATTAAGCTTCCAAGGGTAGCTGACCCACCAGTGGTTATGGAAAAAATAAAGGATAGATTCTGCAAGTTCCACCGAACTGTGTGACATGATACCGAGAACTGTTTCGTTCTCAAAAACATCATACAAGATTATATTGACAAAAATCTGTTGATAGAAGGGGCTGAAGATGAGAAAATGGGAATTCTAAATCAGCCTTTCTTGCAGCACTCAACAACAATGATATCTGATCATCCCTTTCAGCCACAAGATCATATCCAGCCATGCCCTAGCAGCGATATCAAGGTACATCATCAGGTATTAGTGTTGCATAAGGCCCAGTCCAGTTCTCAAAAGATGGACCTCATTTCAGCATTCAGTAAGCTGAAAGTTTCGAGAGAGCCCGCTGGAGTATCTCCAGAGGTAGCCAAAAGAATGCCGTGGTTACCCAAGAGCTTTGTCAAATCTACTTCGGAAAAAGGGAGAACACTAGAAGAAAAGGTCGATACAGTGCAAAGACCAATCACTGCCCTCTCTAATATCTCTATTCTTGAGTTGGCACGTGCCTCTCCTAAGCATCAGCAAGTCGTGAACGATTTACTGCGAAAAATCAAGGTCAAGCCAGGCACCACACCTGAAGACATGGCTCAGATCGTTAATCAGGCCATGACCAATGCTCCCATAACCTTCTCAGATGAGGATCTGCCAAAACCTCACACATTTCATAACAATGCCCTGTACATTATAGTGCGAACCCGGGGAATGACTGTACCCCACGTGCTTGTAGATGGAGGCAGTAGCCTCAACATTTGTCCTGAAACATCTGATTTAAAATTATTCTTTATCTTCAAAATGCTTCTCAAATCAAAATCAAAGTTTGGATTGATTCTAAAAATCTCAAAATTCGATTCTTCCCAAGTTTTAAATTCAATGTGTGTTTTCAAAATCCAGACCCATTTTCAAAAAGTCCCATCTGGACTTTCAAAATCAAAATCCGAAGTTGGAATCCAACCCAACCTTGGATCTCAGACTTTAGATCCAAAATCCATTTTAGGGTCCAGAGTCCAATTCTCCTTTAGGATCCAAATTTCAGGTCCAACTTCATCTCAGATCCTAGACCTCTGATCCAATTCCATTGAGGACTCCAGAATTCAACTATATCTTGGATCTTAGACTTCAGATCCAATCCTATTCCAGAATCTGGATCCAATCCCATCTCGGATCTCAGATCCAGTTTCATCTTGGATATTAGACTTCAAATCAAAATTTCATTTTCAAAACCAATTCCAATTCCAATTGTCAAAGCCAATTTCGAATTTATTTATCAAAGTCTAAATCCCAATTCAAATATTGAATTCAAAGTCGATCCTTGAAAGTCAATTCCAATTCAAAGTCGATTATGACTTTGAAAAATCATTCTTATTTCAAAATTCTAATTCTAAATTCCTTCATCCACATATTTATCTCTCCATGACTTGGAAATTCAAGTCTCTTCTTCTAGATCTATTTCAAATCCGGGTTTGGATTCAAAATCTAAAATCAAGTTCAATCCTTAGAATCATTTTTTCACTCCTTTACCAAGTACATCTCAGAAACACTTGAAAATTTTCAAAACCATTTTTTTCAAAAGAGCATACATCTTTGCATTCACACAAGTATGATTCTTTGTGCATTTTAGACTTAGAATAAATTCTTAGATAATATTTTAGCAAAGCGAAAGATATAAATTTGATCCTTGGTTCCATTACCCCTAGTAAAGGCGCCAGGAACGGTCGAACCTCATACCGACAAGCGAATCCCAACTCTCCATTTTCCCGCAAATTTTTAAAACGGAGGCGAGTGATTTTAAAAAAATTTCAAAATTTTGGTCAGATGCAACCTTGTAAAAGAGTTCCTCTCTTCTTTCCTTTTCTCATTTTCTCTTCTTTTCTATCTTTTATTCCCCTTCAAAAAGGGAATAGAGGCTAGAAAGGCAAAGAGAAAGGAAAAGAGGAACGAGAGGAAAAATTTTGTATGATCACACCCGTGCATCAAAATAGTTTCTAAGTTCTTCTCCATGAAACGTTCAATTCTAATAATCACTCACAAAACCCTTCCTGTATAGGTGATGTCTAATGCCATAAGGTTCTACAAATCGATTATTCTTATAAATCTTGCAGGGACACCTAATCCGACCTGTGGGATCCACTGTACTGACACTTGCCATTGCAAATTCAATAAAACTTTCAACACCATCCATATATTCATGCGATAACTCATTGTTCACTATCCTACGGTACATCCATTCACGGTTTGCAGTCATTTTCTTATGATGTTACAAATAATAACCTAACCAGTTAAAAGAGAACCATCAGAATGCTATGATGAAGAAAATATCAAATTTATCATGCAATATATGATGTCATACAATAACAAAAATTATGATGCATGCATTGATAACTTAATATTTTCATGTGCAAACTATTAATGACACGATACAATCATTTGAAGCATGCTTTCATTATACAATTTCACATGGAAGTCATAATCAAATTGAAAGTAACTACATGCAAGCATAGATACAATTACATCAAACATTGCAATACATCGTAATCATTCATATCAAACAAATGACAAACATGTACCTGCAACAAACACACTTCAATATTCCACTAACTACTACCATGCCTAGCATGAAATCCGTACTCCTAAAATAAGAACACTTCTATATTCATACATTAAAATCATGCTCAGCATGATCTTCGAACTCCAACAAAGCAATCCTAGATATCAACAACTAAGTGAGTGTGTGAACAATAAAGTGTTACATCTAATCAATTAAATAACATGTGATGCGCTTGCATCACTTACTCACCACAGGTATTTACCCGATTTGCATTGTTTTTGTCACTTACTTACCACGGGTGGCTGAGCACAAGCGGGTTCCGTTGAGAAATATGCAAAAAACATTATTTTAAAATGAAGTCACCAAAAAAAAAAAACCGAGGCAAATGAAAACATCTTGCATAGGCCTTGAGAAGCCCAGTACCCAATGACCTACCGAAACCGCAGGGGGTTGACCCCCTGTAGGAACGCAGGGGGTCGACCCCCTCAGGAACGCAAGAGGTCGACCCCTGCCGAAAAACGCAGGGGGGCCGACCCCCTCAGGAACGCAGGAGGTCGACCCCTGCCGAAAAACGCAGGGGGCCGACCCCCTTAAGGTATTTTAGAAATTACCTATCTCCGGGCGAATGGTGGGGCCGGCGAACGGTAGACGGTGGGGCCGGCGAACGATGAAAGGCTGGTGAAAGTGGGAGCAGTGAAAGAAGAAAAGAAAAAGAGGGTTGGGATTAGGGTTATGCGACAATTCGCGACAACTTAGCGATGGATTAATTCCGTCGCTAATTAGCGAAAAAAGATTTTACGTCGCAACCGCCGTCGCTAAATGATGCGTCTGTTACGATAAAATATTTCATCGCAAAATCCGCCGCTAATTAGCGACAGATTTTGCGATGGGATATATTCTGTATCTATTTTCGTAAATTTTATTGATTATAGCGACATATGTGTTTCGCTCGTTAATCACTCGCTAACTAGTGACATAATTATTCCGTCGCTAATAACCTATTTTCTTGTAGTGTTCTTGTGTCTACCTCGCGAGGTGAGATATATTGTGGGTGAATGGTTGTCATAATAAAAAACAATATTTTTATAGAAAAAATTCCTCTGGCCAGGTAGAGGAACTTTTCCAATCAAAAATCATATTTCTTAAAAGAATTTTTTTTTCAAAAATTTTCTCAAATGCAGCTATTTTTTTCTTTTCTACTTGCACATTTCCTACAATTTTCCCGCTTCCAAACTTGTAAGAGAACCACTGGGATGTGCGCTTTTCCATGGGAAGGGACTGTCCCTGACCGTCGTGGGGAAGAAGTTTAACGGAAAACGGGCTGGCCTCAGAGGAAAAGGTGGGGCCCACCACCATATCATGTTGGCTGTTCACTTTCTTGCAGAACCAGACTTACACCCCATGGGAAAGCAGTTCGTTTTTCAACAGAGACAGAGAAAGTTGCGGTTAGGCAGACTCCTCCCAGTTATACAACCGTACCATTTGGGGTTCGAACTTACCACTTCCGAACACAAGGTAACGTGCTCCTGCCAGACAAGCGGAGCCCCTGTTGGTACGTGAAAGCAGTTCTTTTTTCATGGCAATTCTCTTGTTTTTCTTAAAACCGATGGGCTCTCTGGTGATGGGCTTGTGATTTTAGTCTGTAGACTGCAATGCTCATAAAAAATAAGAGTGTACAAGGTTTTGGAACAAATGATATTGAATATCGCCGTTGATGGAGTGGGTTAAAAACAAGACACACACGATGAAAGGTCAGGTGATATTACAAAAAACAAATATTTTGTGTGTTTTGGAATCACGACCGTCCGTGGTTTTCATCATCACCATTCAGTTTAATGTAATAATGACAATCAGCATTTTTGGTGGGATCGCCATTTAAACAGTAAATAGTGGTGATTTTGGCCCTTGACGGTGGTGATTTCAAAACACAAAAGGTTTTGTCGGGGTTTATATATATATATATATATATATATATATATATATATATATATATATATATATATATATATATATATATATATATATATATATATAGAGAGAGAGAGAGAGAGAGAGAGAGAGAGCAGTCATGAAGATATTGAAATTGGGGGCAAGAGTAATGCAGAAGATCGAACGTGCCGTTCAAGCGTTGCTGCGTTTAGGCTGCTTCTCCACGCGAGCCACGCAAGGGAGGGGCGTTGTTTTTCATCACCACCGACATCTCAAAGCATTTCTGAACCGTAACGGACGATTTAAACGGAGGGATTCACATGCATAAGCAGGCACCAAGCTTTGCTTGCACTCGCAGCACGCCTCATAAACCTGTATAAATACCCTTCAACACCCATCTTCCTCTGCACTACAACTGAGTCCCTCGGCACTCGGTATGGCTCGTTGCTCTCTTCTCTTTCCTCTGCTTTTCTCACTTCTACTAGCCCTCGCACAGGGCAATAAGTTTAAGCCATTTTCACCACCACCACCACCGCCATCATCACCACTGCTTCCGCCATCATCACCGCCACCACCACTTCCATCAACACCACCCCCACTCCCACCACCACCATCATCACCGCCATCATCACCACTGCTGCCGCCATCATCACCGCTGCCGCCATCATCACCATTTTTGCCACCACCACCACTGCTGCCACCTTCATCACCACCACCTTCTGCTTTTAGTGGTGGTGGTGGAGGAGGAGGAGGAGGAGGTCAGTGTACAGGCAATAGCAGCTCAGCTTCCGGCAGTGGAGGTGGAAATGGATTTGGTAACGGCGTAGGTGGTGGTAGTGGCGGCGGCGGAGGAGGAGGAGAAGGAAACTGTACGGATAATGGCTCTGCTTTTGGGAGTGGTAATGGACAAGGCTTTGGAAGTGGCGTGGGTGTGTCGGCGCCTCCTGTGGTTGCCTAGCTAAGGACATATATGGAGTTGATAACTGGGAATGGATGAGCGTGTGCTGGTTGTTGCTCCACAAGTTTCATCTTTGTGAAATGGATATGTGCACATGCTATGAATGAAAGCAATAAGTTTCACTCTTTACTCTGCAGTGTTCGTGCATTTCTTCCATTCCATGGATGCTTTAGTGCACCAGCTAGATTACACCTACAGGGGATCGATGAGGGCTGTCATCTGGTCGGGTCAAGGCTGGGTCAAGGTTGACCAAGACTCACCCATATAACTAATAACCGGGTTCAGGTTTTATCAGGTCATGAAAATAAGATCCCAAACCCGGATCAGCATAATTTTAGAAATTTAATTTTATTAAAAATATATATAAGTAACTCCGGTCGGGCCGGGTACCTTGCAAAAAAGCCGGGTACCTTGCAAAAATACATAATAGGTATTTTAAAGTACCTTTAAAGGTTTCTCACTGTTACATGTGACAAAGGTTAACCCAAGGTCTTTATTTGGCCATTGTCAGTAAAAGTTGCTCTATATAGAAAAATTCAGAAAAGGTGGTATCAGAATTTCAAGTAAAAGGTGAGTTTGTATCAAAAAAATACCCTACAAAAAAAAATTACTTCATTACTAACAATAGAGGTGCACAATGAGTAGAGGTAAACTAGCTGAGCTTGGACAAAAGCTCAGGCTCACTAAGCATAAATGAGCCGATCTTGATCAAGGTTCAAAACTAGATTAAGTTGTATGCATTTGTGAAGAACAGAGTTTAAATCCTGCCATTTACACACCTATTTGAAAACTTTTTTTAAAACAAGTACAGTAAGTGTACATTTGGTTGCATCTCTTGACATTTAGAAACTGAATCTCATTTGAACAGTAATCTAAAAACAACCAAACATAAAACTTGTTTGGCACAGAACCTCAAAAACAAGCTTAAAAAAAAATAAGTTGGCGTAGAACCCTAAAAGTGAGTTTAAGAAAGTGAATATCATTTATATGATATTCACTTTCTCAGGAGGCCTGATGAGATTTTGAATGTGAATCTCTTTTGAATAATATTTTTATTTTTTAAAAACACAATCAAATATACCCTAGGTGTTTAAGCCTGCCTCGAGCTCGATCCGAGCTTGAACACACATTTTTCTTAACAAGCTTTTCGAGCCTAAGCTCGGCTCAAGTCTGGCTCGTGTGCACCCTTGCCCAACAAAGCTCCCTAAAAAACAAACTCCCTCTCTCCTTCAAAAATTGCCCAACAACAAGATGCTAGGGCTCAATGTTTTAGGTAGGGTGGGGATTTTTTGGGTCAAGGTGGGCATGTGCCTACCCTTAGGCCCTACCTGGCTCAGTCACTGCTACCATATATATGAGCATAGCCCCCATTACTGCAGTTAAATCATCTTATCATTCAAAAGCCACCCTTAACCTGAGATTTTTTTATAACAGAGTTGGGGAATTAGGGCACCCTCCCTTTTATAAACAGCCTTTAAGCCGACTCAAACAGGCTAGAGGCATGTTCAAACTAGTTCAAACTATCTGGCAGTTATTCAACCACCTGTGTACCAGTGGGGTTCGAACTTGCAACGCCCCATCACATGGTGACTAGCACAAACAGATATATAGAGCCCGTTGGTAATTACCTGAGTTACTTTAACCGTGGTATGTCTATTTGATAGTTTCATACTTTCAATGAAAACATGGGAAGCTCCCAAGAGTATTTGTTTGAACTACGTACATGTTAAACTTCACTTATTTCAGCATCTGCAAAATGCTTAATTTAGATTGATCTCTATGTCCATTATTTGATTGATTCTTAAAACTCATAACACAAATAACAACAAAGTTTTGTGTATATAAATTCAATTAGAATGACTCCAAATCCACCACCATTAATATTGTGGCGATTCTACTGCCTCTAGCACTTCCATGGCTACTGGTACTAGCTAGGGGTGCGAATCGGTATGGGTCTGGTTTACCTAGACCAAATCCTATAGGGTTCGGGTATGGTGCTAAATAACAAGACCTGATTAAGACCCAGGTTTATACCCGAAGGTCTGATTAACACATGGATCCGAGTATAATTTGTAAAATTTTATACCAGACCCGGACCTGACCTAAGTTCTGATTAAGACCCACAAATTTTCAATGTAAAAATGATAAGAAATATTATTTTATAGGGTATGGTCTGGGTTTGGTTCATGTAATTCTTATCATTCCGGGTATGGTTTCTCTTATAGTGGACCCAATTAGAGATGGGTCAGGACCTGCTACCATACCTGAAAATCAGGTCCAAGTCTGGTTCCACCTCGGTCTGAATGAAACCTGACCCGTTGACACCCATAACTAGTATTTATGTTGACACCACCATTTGTATCGCCAAAATTAATCCCCTTCCACCTTCAAATGCAAACCATGATCCACTTTCATTTCCACCAACACCACCCACCTCCTCCACAACTACTAAACAAGGAGGTGGTGATCGTACAACATTTAGATCAACTCTAACCAAGTGCGAGGAACAACTAGATTTCACTCATCCCGAATGTCATATAAGTTTCATATGCATTTGCGGAAGGGTGGACACAGGGTCTAAGGTGTGCCTTGTTATGCAATAAATCTCCACAGGCTTGTTCTTTTGATCAAAACATTTGTGCCTTTCAGTGTGATTTTCTTCCACCAAAAAATTGGTAACACTAGTAGATAATTTTGTGATTTTGTATACTTGTAAATTTATACACTTCAATCACCACATCATGCTCTTCTAGCCCCTACTTGTAATCTCTGAAAGTGGGTTGAAATGGAATATGGTGAAGTGTCCTTACAACCCCAATAGTCACAACCCTTGAACCAAACATCAAAATATATTTTCTTTATCTTGATTATCTTCAATCTTAATGAGTATTTAGTTTGTATTTGAATTATGATTATACATGTTGCGTTGGCCTAACCTTGGGGTGGCCCCTCCTAACGGTTCTCTTATGGCCACTATATTTCTTACATCTCCCACTTGGCTATAAGAGACATAATGTGTTACCATGTTTGTTCACAACATGGACTCTGCATTGATACACACTATTGAGTTATATATTATTCACACAATCTATGTGGACTTATCTTTCATCTTGGTACTTTTCATTATAAATCTCTTTAGAATATGATTAAGATATTTCTCTTGACTTACGCATAACAACCTCAATTTTTTATCTTTTTGAATTTTAATTTCAAGAATATATAAGGCATCACCCATATCCATCATTTTAAATCGAGAACATAACCAAGACTTAGTCTCAATTATATGTTTATATCATTTCTTGTAATTAATATATCATCAACACAGATAAACAAAATAATAAACTTACTCCTACTTTTCTTGTCATACACACAATTGTCCAAATTATTTCCCTCATAACCCAACTTGGTTATGGCTTTATGAAATATCATGTACCACTTCCTAGGTGATTGCTTAAGCCCATCAAATGATTTATTTAACTTGTATATTTTATCTTCTTGACCTTTAATTTCAAAGCCTTCTGATTGTATAAATATGATTTCTTTTAATTTACCATTCAATAAAGTTATTTTCATATCCATTTGATATAAATCAAGATCAAAATAATCACTAGTACTAAAATAATAGGAATAGAGGTCAATTTTGTCATAAAAGAATAACTTTCTTCATAGTTTATACACTCACGTTGAGAATAGCTTTTGCAACTAATCTTTCCTTGAACTTATTAATAATTCAATCAGTCTTGAGTTTCTTTTTTAGAACATACTATCAATTGCTTTACAATCCTCAAGTAAAGTAGTTAATTCTAAGACTATATCCCTTTCTATAGAATCCAACTCATCTTTTATTGTTTCCATCTAATATTTATATTTATTAGAAGCAATTGTATCTTTAAAACTCAGGTTATCAAGAGTTTCATCAAAATCTATGGAGTATCATAGTTCTTCGCTCAATAAAAGGTAGTAATCACTAAGATAAGGAGTTACTCTCAACCATTTCTGCCCAATTTTAAGTTGTGAAGATTGTTGATCATTCATAATTGGTTTAATATCCTTAAACTATTGATTAGTTACCTTCATAATTATTTATGATATCAAGAGGGATACCATCATTTTCAAGATCAAAGCAACATTCTTTACTTTTTAGGAATTCTACTTTTTTCTTTCTATAAATCTTTTTTCAAGATTATATAATCTATAATCCTTTGGACCTTTTGGGTACTCTACAAATATGCACCTGATAGTCTTGCAATCAAACTTGTCCCTCATCTAACTCAAAATCAACACATGCGTAGGCAACCCTCACTTTCGCATATGACTTAAATCTGACATCTTGTTAATCCACAACTCATGAGGTGTAAGTTCTGCTACCTTAGAAGGGACCCTATTAAGAATGTACATGTCCGTGCTTATGGCTTATTTCCAAAATTTCTTTAGAAGGTTTGCATGTACCAACATGAATCTTGTCATATCTATTTAAAAATCTATTCATTCTCTCTACTATGTCATTTTCTTATGGTGTATAAGGCATAGTTGTATGAAAGGTTATATTATTATCTCTCCAGTAAGATTTAAATTCATCATAATTATATTCATCACCTTTATCCAATATAATTATTTAATTTTTTCTTTCTAATAACCCTTCAACATCATATTTATATGCATTGAACCTTTCTAGAGCTTCAGATTTTTTATAAATTAGGTAGATATAACTATACCTTGAATAATCATCTATGAATGTGATAAAATATAATTTTTTTATGTTTTTATAGTTAATGGGTCACATATATCAGTACATACCATAACAAGTAGTTCATATGCCCTACTGCCCTTAGAAAAAACTTTTCTACTCAATTTTTCAGATATGCATGATTTATGTTTTTTAAAATCTATATTTTTGAGTGAAGGTAGTAACCCCATGATAACTATTTTTTTCATTTTATTAACATCCATATACCCTAACCTTAAATGTCACAATCAATATACTAAAAAATAATCATTGCATTAATCTTTGAAGGAGTTACATCAAGGAAAAAAAGACCATGGTCTACATCATAGTGATCCCTGAGCTTTACTTTTCTATGTCTCCCAATTATGATCTTATCGCCACAAAAATAGACTTCAAAGATGTTTTTGATAAAGTCTATCTCAGATAAAAGATTCATTCTCATGGAAGGTACATAAATACATTTGTCAATAACAAACTGATCTATCCTAATTAAAGCTTATAAGTTCCAATTCTGACCAATATCACTATAGATATTATTACCCGGACATATCTTGTGATCACCAGGCTTCAACTTCTTCAATCCTACAAGTCTCGCTTTTGTTTTTGAGATATGTCGTGTTGTCCTTAAGTCTATCAACCATCCTAGGAGGTCATCATATGTGATTAGAGACTCAAATACTATGCAAACAACTTCACATTTTTTTGTAACCTGCTTTCATGGATTCTCTTTCCTTGATATGTTTGAGAAATCCTTCTCGAGAGCTCGATTATGAGAAGGCTTTTTTGGTTTAGACTCATTGCAACAACAACCATTTTCTATGATGGAGGGAGGCTTCTTAGGATGCTAGAGATATGCATCCTTTTTGGGATCTCATTCCTAGCTATAGCCATATCCTTGGCCATTACCAACATTGACATGATCGACTACATTATCTGACTCATTCCTGTATAAGTTTTACTGCCCAAAAAAAAACTGGATATGAGTTTTTGAAGTCATATCGTTCTTCTACTTAACTACCTCAATTATCTTCTTAACAGGGTTGTAGTCTTCAAATACTCAAATAAAATAATCTTACATGAAAGTGAGGAGAGTTGTTTGAGCGAGTTGGTCATTCTCAATGAACTTATTATAAATTTTCTTTTCTTTCGAATATATTAGTTAGTGAAGATTTGATTTTTTTCAGCACATACAAGGTTTTGTCATGAGTTAACAAGTATTATATTTTCCTCCATATTCTAAATTTTGTGCCATTTAATTTCTTGATTTCGGAAAACTCAACCATAATTATTATATTTGACATTTTTCAAAAATAGAGAAATACTAGTGATTAAATATTTATCAACTAGTAATTTATAATAATTTATTTTATAAAATAAATAAATTTAATCTTTTTGTGTCACTACTACAGTTTAGGCATGCAACAAAATCACAACATGTGCAAGAATATGCTAAAAAAAATAAATTTTAGTTAACCTAAGTGAATAACACAAAGCTTTTTGTAAAGTAGAACTACTTTTTTGTAATATCTGAAAACTCAAAAGCATGTTCTGAGCAAAAATAATAAATCAGAACCCTATAACATAAATTATGAACCTTTTCGAGTTAAAAAGGGGTGTCTAAATCTTTCTATAATTATCAAAAAATCTATAATATTGGTCTACAAATATGGAAAGTCAAAACACTAACTCAAGAAATCTAATAAATAGAAACCATGTTTTCTGATTTTTTTTAGACTGCAGGTTTGTTTATGAAATTTTATAGAAAAACAGAAAGTCTAAAATATGGTATCCAATAATAATATGGACTTAAACTAAAAGACAACTTAAAAATAATATTATTAAAACCACTTTTAAGAAACTGAAAGAAGGGTATCGACTCTTCTTCCTTCTCAAAATTGAAAACCCTAAGCCCAACGTCTCCCGCCTTAAGCTTTTTTCGGTGAAGCTACTCTGCCAGAGCCGCTTGTCAGGCGGTGGTTCTCAGCCTTTGAATATGAGGGCAATGCCTCACGTCTTATATGGGGACTATAGACTCATCTTCAACAGTTTCAGACGAGAGGGAAAAGAAGAGGGGATTTTCGTTGGCTTATAGTCGGATGACCTGAGAAGGGTTCCTATGTAAGACTCATGAATTTTCAAAAAAAAAAAAAATTTAATACAGGATAAAATTTTAGAAATGCTTATATATATATATATATATATACACACGAAACCCTAGAATGAATATATTGTAATGATATTATATCAAGTCCCTAAGTTTTTATTTAAAATGCATAAAATCATTTGAATTGAACCACTAAAAGAATTTTTAAATGCCTAAGCTCAATGTATTTTAAGAAATTCTGACAAGAAGCAAGGTATAAGAAAATTTTTAGGTTTTACTGGAATTTAGAAAGATCATTTAAAAAACCTAAGTGTAATTTCAAATAAAACAAAATAAATAAAACATTTTCACTCAAAGGGGCATTTTTGAAAGACTTTCAAACCCTAGAGGGCGTGAAGGGCTCTAGAAGGGGTATTTTTGAAAGAATTTTCAAATGAATTCAAACAAAATAAGCCTAGTGCGGAGTGTGGGAGGCTAAAATAAGGTATTACAAGTATGCCACCGCCTAGAAGGGTGTGACATACACCCCAACCATCCATCTCCTCCTTTTAATCCTAGCCTTCCATTTGAAAACCTTAGACTATAAACATTTTTAAGAAAAGAAGAGAGATAAGCAGGGGGCAATTTTTGGTCTCTCTCGCTCTCCCAAAATCATGGCCTCCTCCTTTTCTTGGGTGCCTACTCCCTCTCATTGCTAGGGTGTAGCATTAGGTACCTTGTAGAGACTCCCATCTACACTCCATGCAAGGGAAATCTTCTCCATTCCTCCATAAATCACAAGGTGAGAAAGTCTCCATTGCTGCCACTCTTTCTTTATGAAGAAAAACATGGGTTTAAGCATGATACTGAGCTCCATGACATTTTATGAAATGTTGGAAGCAAAGCAGATTAGAAAACCCCAAAGGGGAGTTTGCATTTCGTTCTTTCTATTATGTCATTCTCTTGTAAGCTCACAATGCATGCCACCCATGCACAACATTTTTTTTTAATGTGTATAAATCTTGTTGTTTTGTTCATAGCATGTTGAGTGCAACCTTGCACATTTGGGTCTAGCCATGTGGGGGATATGGGTTGGAAGTCCAGTTTGACCTTTCCCTTGTAGCATTTGGGCACAAGGGATGCAGGTTTCAGCACCCCTGCAGCCACATCCCTTTTTCCTTTTTTTTCCCCTACCGCACCGTGTCAGGTTTCTTTTTTTTCTTTCACAGCCGAACTGCAGCCTGTTGCAGCCAGAGTGATGTGGCTGCAAGCTTCTACGGGTCCCAGACCAAGTCCGAGATACAGGTTGTGCCAGACAAGGCACTTTTCCCCTTTCCCTTTTGTGTGGCTGCTGCTCGGTCAAGTTCCAATCTATCATGCACAACCGTGCATAGACCGATCTGGTGAGCTCGTACCAGCTGGTCAATGAGCTGACCAGGCTAGATGTCTGCCTTACTGTAGCAACAGCCTGACATTGCCCGATCTAGCCACTGGGCTTGCAGACCACAATGGCCCAGACCGTCGCATGCTGCAATTCATGTGGCTCTTTCAGCATACTGGCCGACGAGTCTGGCCCTACATGTCAGGCTAGCCCAAGCCATGTGTCGGCCTGTCAGTAGCCATAGTGCCTGCCATTCTAGCCCTTATCTGCAGGGGCAACAACCCGTGTTCTTGCTCAGCAGGTCTCCGAACCCCACCTATGCGAAACTGGCATATGCCAAAGTACTCCTTAGCGTCGCGAGTCAGACCCTTGGGCAGCCCCTTCGCCAGCTGCAAATCTCTGCATTGATGGTGCCTAGGTGATAGCACCTTAGGTACTGGTATTCCCTGTAGTTAGGTGCTTCGTGTCAGCACTTTAAGTGCTGCAAAATTCTGCAGTAGTGGGCAGTATGGCAGCAATTCTCTCGTTGTGTTTGACAGCATCCTGATAGGGTTGGTAGCATGTATCTTGTTGCAATCCTTCCCACGTATTCAATGCGTGTTGCAGCAGCTTGTGCGTTGCATTTTCCTACGCATTTGGCACTTCATGGCAACATCCTTCTTGCTGCATTCACATGTACAATTGATGTAACCATGGTAACACTTTGTGCTACAATTTTTCATGCACGCTAAGCAATTATGGCAGCAAATAGTTGCTGCATTCTTTTTTTGCACACTTGTTACCTAATGAGCAACATGTATGCTTCGACAAATTTCATATATTCGAACTTAAAATTTTTTACATTGCAGCATGATAAGTGAATCGCCACATGACGCATGCACTTCTCGCACATCTTGTCACATATACAAATTGGCTATGCGAAGTATGTTGTGTCTTGCTTAAATGTTTTTTTCTGACATTCATGGAAAGCAATGTCATTGCTCGCACAATGTTTCTAATTGACCGTATGTATGCTTCGATGAAGTGGCATCATTTGAACTCAAAATTATATTACAACATGCTTGATGAATTATGATATAACACATGCACCTCTCACATCTCGACACGGTGGTCAATTGCCTACGATGTGCATGTTTTGATAATTTAAGTGTCATAGTTTTGGCGGCATGCCTGTTAGTTTTGATATGTCCACAAGAACGGTTGGCACAACATGCCACTAAACTAAAATTTATTAAATTGAACAGATTTGTTGATCATGCATATAATTCAGGGTTTATTAACATTAAAATATGCATGATTTTATAAAATAATGTTTCAAAAACCCAATTTTATGATAGTTTTCGAGTAAATGTGCTAAAATGATTTAAAATTAGAAAATGCATGAAAAATAGTTTTATTTTACATTTTTATGCATATTTTAGTTTTTGTTATAGTCATAGTAGTTTTAGTTTTAGTTTTCAATAATAATAAAAATAAAAATAAAAATAAAAATAAAATAAAAATTAGAGTTAAAAATAGAGTTAGATATATTTTGAAATGAGGTTAGTGTAAATAATTTTTTAGAGTAGTTAGTTAGTTTGAGGTTTTTAGTAAATAGTTTTTTTTTTTAAAAATACTCTTTTAAATAGTTTGTTTTTTTTGACAAACCATTGCACGGTTTGTGTTTTGTTTGAAAATTGAAAAAACTAAAAAAATTATATATATAATAACAAACCGGTTTTACACGGTTTGATTTCTTTGAAAAAACAGGAAAAAAAATAATAAAACCGGCTTGAACCGGTTTGCATTTTTTTCAAACCGGTTCCAGCCGGTTTGTTGTTTTTAAAAACCCCAAAAACAGAGAAAACCGGGCGCCTCTTCCATACGCCTGAAGCCCTTTTTCCCCTCTTTCCCTCTCTTTCCCTCTTTTCTCACCATCCTCCATTAATACCGGCATCTCTTCTTCCCTACCTTCCCCTTCTCCCTCTTTCTCTGTCTACACTCCAGCCGGTAGCAATGGAGGACTCTTCAGTCCGGTGAATGGCGCACGGTGGAGGCCGTCGCCCTTCTTTCCCTAATCCTTCTTCTTCATCACGGTAAGTTCTGATTCCTCCTCTTCTTCTTCAGTTTTCTTCTTCATCCTCTCCGATTCATCTTCTTCTTCTTCGGATCTCCAGTTCTTCTTCTTCTTCTTCTTTTTCAAATCTTATTCCTCTTCTTTTTCTTCTTTGTTTTTTTAATCGATCATCTATTTGTTATGTCCTGTTTCTGAAAAACGAGAAAAGAAAATAAAATCATAATAAAAATTTGCATTATGTGTTGATTTCATCTTTTCATCCCCGATTTTCTCCTTTATTGTTTTTCATCCATCGTTTTTTTTACAGTTTCTTGTTTCTCTACATTTTTTTAGTCATTCATTACATTTCTTCATAATGCATCCGAATTCCAGTTTTATTTCATCGTAATTGCTGTTTTCAATTTCCTATTTCCTGATTTTGTTGTTATGAATTATCTGTTGTTTCATTTTTGTAATTTTTGTTTTTTTTAGCACTTGTTTCTTATTTTTCTTTACTGCAATTTCCTGTTTGTTTTTAAAATCAGTTTTACTATTGGCTGCACCTTCCGATTTCTTCATGTTTTCAATATTGTAATTTCATGTTTTTACATAGTTCGGTTTAATCGTTTCCTGTTTTTGCTTTATTTCATGTTTCAGTTTCTCTTAATCAATTTCAAGTAATTTCTAGTTGTTTTTGTTTCTTTCATTTCCGATTCATGTTTTCAGTTTTAGTTCAGTAAATTCGGTTTGTGAAAATTGTTTAGTGTCTTTTATTTTACTCTTAATTTTAGAATTACATAGTTCATTAACATTAGTTTAATATCGTTTTAATGTTCATTAGTTTCTTTTGATGCTATATTTCAGTGTTTTTAGCATTTAGTTAGTTTAGTGTAATTTTTCTTCTATCTCTGGTACTGCTCGTGTTCATTTGAATTATGCAGGATAGCACAGGAGTGGAGCAGAAGCGATTACGTGACACGAAGTACGAAGAATAAAGCTTCTTTTTGTTTTTTTAGTTTAGAATTAGGAATTTGATTGGGTTTGTAAATATTGCACTTTACGCCCTCTGCGAAGGGTATTCATTTGTTGTAATAGTTAGTTGTTTTTACTTTTCTGAACATTTTACATTTCAATAATTCGGCAATAAAGAATAGTTTAGATTTGTGTACTTGAATACGAAATATTCCCGTTCCCTGAGTTCGACCCGGTCTCATTCACTAGTGAGAACCGGTTTTTATTATTTGATGTCTGGTTTTCACATGTTTTACATTTAAAAATCTTTTCAAAATTACAACGATTTAAAAGAAGACATCAAATTTTTGGCGCCGTTGCCAGGGAACGGCGTAATATTAGTATTCGCTTTATTGCCTAGTGTTTGTGTTGCATTTAGGTTTAGAACCACGTAGGTACATATCTTAGAGAAGAGCTTATTTTTCTGCACAGCCCACCTACTAGGACCCCCTTAGAGGTGACTGTGTACGATTGGTACCGTACACATAGATTTTATATTTCTCATGCATAATCTCTGTTATGTGTAACTGCGTGGTGTTGGTTTAGTTTTTGTTGTTTTTAGTTTACTCGCTTTGTGGTTTGCGTGGTTTGGCCGCTTAGTGCGTTAGTTAGGTAGAAAACCCAAAGTTAGGACGTGTGCTACACCGGTCTACTCTAAGGTGTAAGCAATGGCTGACGATCATCAATTGATCCGTCCTTTGAGGGAGTACTTCATGCCAAATACGTATACTCCCGCCTCCTGCATCACGAGACCTGATGTAGGAGCGAGCCATTTTGAGATTAAGGCTAGTGTGATTCAAATGTTACCTTCGTTTTATGGCCTTAGCAATGAGGACCCATATCGTCATCTCGACGAATTCCTTGAGATTTGCTCGACTGTGCGAATCAATAATTTTGGTGAAGATGCTATGCGGTTAACCTTGTTTCCATTCTCTCTCAAAGATAAAGCCAAGCACTGGCTAAAATCTCTTGAGACGGTTCGTATTACTACTTGGGAAGGAATGCCAAAAGAATTTTTAAAAAAATATTTCCCAATTGGTAAGACAAACCAGTTTTGTAAAGCTATAACCAGTTTTTCTCAAATTGAGGGAGAACAGTTTCACGAGACTTGGGAGAGATTGAAAGATCTTCTCCGCAAGTGTCCCCATCACCAGGTGCCTCGTTGGCAGTTGGTGCAATATTTTTATGACGGGCTTACTGAAAAGCATCGTCAAATGGTTGATTCATCTTGTGGGGGCACTTTTATGCTCAAGAGTGAGGACGAGGCGTGGTCTCTATTCGAGACCTTGAGTGAAAACACGATGCATCATAATTTATCTTCACGGCTTGATAGGACTACATCTCTGCCTAGTGGTCCTAGGAAAGTTGGGATTTCCGAAGTTGGGTCCGAGTTAGAATTGCATACCAAGGTTGACCAGTTGACTAGGAAGTTAGATCAATTCCTAGCCAATTCCTCGAGAAATCCAATAGAAAGAGTGTGCGAGATATGTGCTAGCCCTGCACACTGTGTTGCGGATTGTCCGGCAGCGCCATTATATCCTGAATTCGTTCAGGAGTAGGTGAATGCTGCCCAAGGTTTCGCTAAACCCATGCCCGATTCATTTACACCCTCATATAACCCAGGTTGGCGAAACCAGTTTATTCCCTTATCCCATCAGCCTTCCCAGACACAGTATAGACCCAATAACCCTTCACAAGGTTACTCGCACCCCATTTTTCTGCAGGTTCATCCCCCAGCCCAACATGCTTATACTCAACCCCATCCTCATGAGCCTTCATTTAGTCAATCCTTCCAAGATAGGATATTACAAGTTTTGAGTTCCCATACGCAGTCAATAGCTAAGCTAGAGATTCAAATGGGACAGTTGGTTGAGACTTTCAGTAGGCAAAGCCAGGGGAACCTTCATAGTCAGTCTGTTGTCTCTAAGGGAGAAGATTCCATGTCATTTGACTTGCAACCCACCGATTCACATCATGAGCTAGTCAAATCTGTTACATCCCTTCAGTATGGGAAGGCGTGTCACTCCACTCAGGAATCGACTCATGAACCTCATATCATTTCTACTGACGAGTCGATCTCTATGATACCTCAACAGAAGGGGCTTTACTCACAGCATACATTTTCATCATATAAAGCCCCATTTTCTCAGCCTTTAGGATCACCAATCGTTTTGAGTAAGCAAGAGGTGCAGATGCAGAAGGTGCTTGACCAAGTCAAGCCTGATCATATTCACCACTTGTCTGAAGTAGCATTCATTGATACTCGGTCGGTCCTAGACTCTCGATTCTTGACTAGTCTCTCAGATGAGACTAATCTCTGTTCTTCACGTCGAGAGAGTTATGATCCTACAGTTAGAGGTAGACGGGATGGAAACACAGTGCGTAGTGTCACAGATGACACTATTTTCTATATAGAGCCCGGTTGAGTCTGACTTCATGTCCATTGATCTCATGGACGATGAAGGGTTTTCCAGGGATCCGTCTGGCTGGGGACGTGAAACTTAGCGCTTTATGGGAGGCAACCCATATCTTGTATATTATTAGATTTGCTTAGAATTTATAGATTTTATTTTGTTTTTACTTTTTCATGAGTTTTTCATGTTCTTTTTGTTTCATTTATGAGTTTCATGTTTTGTCATGTATACATTGCATTCATTACATTCATAGAACGTGCATTTTTAATTCATGTCAGGTTATTCTACTCTTTTCCCTCATTTATTTTCTCTCATGTGCATTCACTTAGTTTCATATAAGCATGGGGGAGTGTCACTGGGACAGTGTCATATAAGCATGGGGGAGGGTGTAGTTTACACACATGGATATTTCTGTTTACGTTATTGCACATGTTTACACATCTCTCATGAAAAGTAGATTTTTAAAGAAATAGTTTGAACTTATATGAATGTTATTTCAAATCTGATGTTTTTAGAAGATTTTTAAGCCCCACGAAAAATTTTTCTGACATAGATCTAAAAATTATGGTTGTTTATGCGGATTTCAAAGAAATGATGATAGATACATGTTAGAATTTATTTTGAATCATAAATATGAATATGCACAGTTCTATTTTTGAAAAACTAAGCAAATGAACAAAAGCGTAAAAAATGAGCTCAAAAGAAAAAATAGCATGCGTTAGGTTGTTTGGATAATTCCACAATCCTTAGTAGATGGAACTTAGATGTAAGTTGAAACTTTTAATTCCATTTCGAAAAGGAGAGTGGAAAACTTCATGATCCTAAGTAACTGAGAACAAATACAAGTTGAAATGTTTGATTCTCATGTTATAAAGGTGAATGAAGTCACTTTTATGTCTTAGTTGATATCTTTTGGTATGTATTGAATAAGTATAGAAGATATTGACATTGCACAAGGCATAAAAGCAGACCACACGCAAGCTATAAGAGAAGAATGAATACGCAAAAAGAAAAAGCGTGAAAAAAATGAAAAAAATTGAGAAAAGAGCTGAAAAAGAGAGAAAAGTTCAATGCTTAGAAGAGTGATTGAGAAAACCTGTGCAGAAAACATATGAGTGAGGATAACTAAATAATAATATGTTTTTATTGGATTTTCTAAGAATAAAACATAAATAATTGTGATATTTAGAAAAGTGAAAGAAATTCTTTTCTGTGGTGGTATATGAAAGACTCTAATTATGTTTTGATTTTATAATAACAGGAAATATTTGTGAAAATAAAGTCTTTGATTACCTACTAATTGTGAGGATGTGTAATATTATGCATACATGACAGAGATGTTTGTGGGTAGCATCACTGCAAACCCTCACGAGACCTTACTCGTCCACTGGGGTAACCCAGGGGTTGAAAGGGCTTGTTGCATGAGCTAAATGCAACCGTGATTCCTACGAAAGTGAGTTAGTTGATAGTTTGATTTCGTGCATTTGTCTAGTTTGCTCGAGGACTAGCAAAACATAAGCATGGGGGTATTTGATCATGCATATAATTCAGGGTTTATTAACATTAAAATATGCATGATTTTATAAAATAATGTTTTAAAAACCCAATTTTATGATAGTTTTCGAGTAAATGTGCTAAAATGATTTAAAAATAGAAAATGCATGAAAAATAGTTTTATTTTACATTTTTATGCATATTTTAGTTTTTGTTATAGTCATAGTAGTTTTAGTCTTAGTTTTCAATAATAATAAAAATAAAAATAAAATAAAAATTAGAGTTAAAAATAGAGTTAGATATATTTTGAAATGAGGTTAGTGTAAATAATTTTTTAGAGTAGTTAGTTAGTTTGAGGTTTTTAGTAAATAGTTTTTTTTTTAAAAATACTCTTTTAAATAGTTTGTTTTTTTTAACAAACCATTGCACGGTTTGTGTTTTGTATGAAAATTGAAAAAACTAAAAAAATTATATATATAATAACAAACCGGTTTTACACAGTTTGATTTCTTTGAAAAAAACAGAAAAAAAATAATAAAACTGGCTTGAACCGGTTTGCATTTTTTTCAAACCGGTTCCAGCCGGTTTGTTGTTTTTAAAAACTCCAAAAACAGAGAAAACCGGGCGCCTCTTCCATACGCCTGAAGCCCTTTTTCCCCTCTTTCCCTCTCTTTCCCTCTTTTCTCACCATCCTCCATTAATACCGGCATCTCTTCTTCCCTACCTTCCCCTTCTCCCTCTTTCTCTGTCTACACTCCAGCCGGTAGCAATGGAGGACTCTTCAGTCCGGTGAATGGCGCACGGTGGAGGCCGTCGCCCTTCTTTCCCTAATCCTTCTTCTTCATCACGGTAAGTTCTGATTCCTCCTCTTCTTCTTCAGTTTTCTTCTTCATCCTCTCCGATTCATCTTCTTCTTCTTCGGATCTCCAGTTCTTCTTCTTCTTCTTCTTTTTCAAATCTTATTCCTCTTCTTTTTCTTCTTTGTTTTTTTAATCGATCATCTATTTGTTATGTCCTGTTTCTGAAAAACGAGAAAAGAAAATAAAATCATAATAAAAATCTGCATTATGTGTTGATTTCATCTTTTCATCCCCGATTTTCTCCTTTATTGTTTTTCATCCATCGTTTTTTTTACAGTTTCTTGTTTCTCTACATTTTTTTAGTCATTCATTACATTTCTTCATAATGCATCCGAATTCCAGTTTTATTTCATCGTAATTGCTGTTTTCAATTTCCTATTTCCTGATTTTGTTGTTATGAATTATCTATTGTTTCATTGTTGTAATTTTTGTTTTTTTTAGCACTTGTTTCTTATTTTTCTTTACTGCAATTTTCTGTTTGTTTTTAAAATCAGTTTTACTATTGGCTGCACCTTCCGATTTCTTCATGTTTTCAATATTGTAATTTCATGTTTTTACATAGTTCGGTTTAATCATTTCCTGTTTTTGCTTTATTTCATGTTTCAGTTTCTCTTAATCAATTTCAAGTAATTTCTAGTTGTTTTTGTTTCTTTCATTTCCGATTCATGTTTTCAGTTTTAGTTCAGTAAATTCGGTTTGTGAAAATTGTTTAGTGTCTTTTATTTTACTCTTAATTTTAGAATTACATAGTTCATTAACATTAGTTTAATATCGTTTTAATGTTCATTAGTTTCTTTTGATGCTATATTTCAGTGTTTTTAGCATTTAGTTAGTTTAGTGTAATTTTTCTTCTATCTCTGGTACTGCTCGTGTTCATTTGAATTGTGCAAGATAGCACAGGAGTGGAGCAGAAGCGATTACGTGACACGAAGTACGAAGAATAAAGCTTCTTTTTGTTTTTTTAGTTTAGAATTAGGAATTTGATTGGGTTTGTAAATATTGCACTTTACGCCCTCTGCGAAGGGTATTCATTTGTTGTAATAGTTAGTTGTTTTTACTTTTCTGAACATTTTACATTTCAATAATTTGGCAATAAAGAATAGTTTAGATTTGTGTACTTGAATACGAAATATTCCCGTTCCCTGAGTTCGACCCGGTCTCATTCACTAGTGAGAACCGGTTTTTATTATTTGATGTCTGGTTTTCACATGTTTTACATTTAAAAATCTTTTCAAAATTACAACGATTTAAAAGAAGACATCATTTGTTATCAAGTGTTTTAAATTTATCATTGTTTCATAACATGCAATGTATGCTTAAATGGATTCATTCATGTTACACACTTGGTACTTGATTCATCCCAAAAATGCAAAGGGGACTTGGGGCACCATTATAGGGGTATAAACTATTCTTTTGAGGCTTATTGCATGTTAAAACACCATGCAAGTTGTGTGTGGGCGATGGATCCACTTTGTGAGTTGAGTTCACTTGATCAAGATTGTCTTATACCCCTAAAAAGAATATGTTGATGTCACCTTCATCGATGAAGTGCTCTTCTTGGCTTTGTTGTGCTAGAGCACGTGAATGAACGAGCTTGACCTCGTTATGGTGTTCGTGTTGCCTTGGGGAGAACATAAGGCAAATAAGCCTAAGTACCTCGAAATGAGAGAATGTTTACTAACTAAAGCCTTAATAAGATAAACCACTCGATTGCCTATTTACAAAACAGTTTACCTTAGAGAAGGTGGATGGCATAATCCAGAGTGACCAGTCAATTTTATGACACATTTAAGGAGCAAAGGTATCCTTTGACCTCCAGTCACTAAGAGTTAGGGAGGTTGAGGTTGTCTGTTGAGGTATCTCAGCTACTACAGTAGTTTGAATTGCAATCTGTTACCTATGTGAGGTTTTCTCTCTGTCACGGGCCACCCTTATGAGGTTGACTTGGTCTATAGGTACCCCGGTTATCACACTCAATAGAATAATAAACGTTCGCAGTATTTTTCACAGATGCAAAGTGTTCCTTTGCGTACCCGAAGGAGTAATCAAGACAGAACAATTAAACTAACTTGCTAACTGCTGACTCATGAGTTTGATGTTTTCTGTCATAGTTTATTTTGTAAATGTTTAGTTGCTTACTTGCTTAATCGCTTAATTGCATTTGATTATGGTCTTAAAAGCATGTTGAATACTTGATGTTGTAGCTCTCTGCTTAGTTGTGATTCTTAATTGCATGTTCGTTACGAGATGCTTACTTACTTAATTTCACCCTCTAAAGCATGCTAGTTATTTGTTGTTGTCATTCACTGCTCAATGCTAATCCTACTATTAAATTGGATTTTACCATGCTCACTGTCTTTACTTGCTTATAGTTGCACTTGTTTAATTATTGTAAAAGAATGTTATTGATAACTACATCGTGCTTGCTTTGCTTATATTTTTCATAAAATGGTAAGTTATGGATTCTATCTCACCAGCTAGCAAGAGTATTGACCCCGTTTTATGAGGTGTAGGTGATTGACAGGTGGTGCGATGGGGCCCAATGTGTTGCGATGATTGGATCCTACACTTCTAAAGCTTTTTGTGATTCTGGCAGTCATTTTGGAAAAATGTCCCAATTTTGAGAGACATTTTGTAAAAAGGAAAATTGTATATCTCTTTGTCTCATTTTGTAATGAAATATTCATTTTGTAATTTTGCCTATAACCCGCTCAAAGATTTTTAACTAGTTTCCCCCTTTAAATTTTTCTGCTTGGCGCAACCTTTAAAAAAAAAAATCTCTAAGATCTGAGGATTTTCAAGTTGGTATTTTTGGGGTGTTACAACTTTTGGTATTAGAGTAATATTTAGAAGTGTGGTTCAAGACTCTTCACGCATCGACCATCACACTATAAGTATGTTTGACTTAGTAGCTTTTCATTAATTCCTACTTTACTTACTTTTCCTGTTGCACATATATGTTTGTTGTTAGTTGTCGTTCTATGTGAGACAAGACGTGTTGTTCGAAGCCTTTGCATGATATGGCTCGAGGTATAGAGGATCTGACCCAAGCGGTTCAGACGATTAAGAGAAATGTTTTTGTGCTTGCGCATCGAGCACCTCTGTGTGCTAGATGCAAGATGGAACACGTGGGACAAGTTTATCCCTGTGAGTTGAGTGACTGTCCTTATTATGGCCTTAGAGGGCATATTGAAGTTGAGTGCCAGCTTAAGCTGGGAGATGAAATCTGGAAGGGTAATGTTGAAACCATTGAAGACGTAGCATCAGAAACCAGTCCAATACCGCTTGAAGTCATTGAGCGTGAGGGAGATTTGCGCACTTCGCCAAACTCTCCACATTACTCACCAACACCTTATTCTCATTCCCCTTAGTATGTGCCAGCTTCTCCTCCTCCATCTCCAGTGCCGAATGAAGCTCTTGAAGTAGACCCTGAGATAGTTTGGCATACTTCACCAAATTCTTCCGAGTATACACCAGCATCTCCTTCTCGTCCTAAGCAGAGACACTTGATGAATAGGAAGGACTACCGAGACCATTACACAAGTAGAAAATGAAAAGATGTTGCTTGTTTGAGTATTTTGATGAGACACTAAGTTAGTGTTTTATTTTTTGTTTTTCCAACTCAGTTGGATACATTTTTGTAACCCTGTCATAGTTAAAGGGTATTTTGGCTTGATATGTAATAGAAATGTGTGAACTATTTGCCTTATGATAAGAATTTATGCTTTTGAAGTGGTACCTTCTCTAATACGAACATTTTTCTTGTTCAAGATGGCTTGGCAAGGAAGATGCAACAACCTTATGGAGAGTCTCAACAACCTTGCAGAGGTTGTCAATCGTCAGGCAGAAACGATGCGCACTATGGATGATAACCTTCAGCAGGTCGCTTAGGGGCGTGGGACTCTTGCTTCGGTGCCAGTCACTACAATACCCTACAAGCAGTTCATGATAATGAACCCACCATCTTTTAACAGGAAGTCTACTCTAGAAGGAGCTAAAAACTAGATCTAAGAAATCGAACAATTTTTTTGTGTGCTACAAGTTAGTGATGAACAAAAAGTCAACTTTAAAACATACAGAGTGTGCGGAGATGCAGAGAGGTGGTGGGCTATGACTCTAGAAGTCAAGTTTGCCAATGAATCAGTTATATGGACGCAATTCATTAAAGTGTTCTATGCGGCATACTTTTTGAAGCATGAGCGGAGCAGAAAGATACAAGAGTTTCTTGATCTTCAGCAAGGAGACTCTACTTTCACAGAATACATCACAAAGTTCAGGAGTGTGAAACATTACTGCCCTAACATTTACACGACAGAGAAAGAGTGGGCAATGAAGTTTGCTCATGGTTTGAAGCCATCTCTACAGACAAAGGTGTATATTCGTGGCCCCAAGACTTTAGATGAGGCCTTGGAGGTGGCCACTCTCTTGGACCAAGATTGGTCAAAGTCCCAGAAGATACAACCATTTTGAGGAAACCAGCATTCAGACCAAAAGAGTTGGCCTAAGACAAGATCATTTCAGAAGAATTTGGGCAGAATGAAATTCACTCCCCCAAGAAAAAAACATTGACCCCAGGGAAACACCAAGTACCAACAACATCATTAACATCAGCAGCAGAAGCCAACGGCAACACCAGGTTGTCTGAAATTTCCCGTTAATCATCCCAGTCGGGCGTGTCCTCATAACACCAGAGGATGTTTATACTATGGCAAGATGGGCAACTATATCAAGGACTATCGAAAGAAGAAGTCAAATGACTTGAAGAGGAACAACCCAGGACCGTCACAACCATCGTACCAACAACCGCCACAACAGTAGCAATCTCAATAGCAAAAGGCAGGCGATCAAAAAGCAGTGGCAGGATGAGCTTATGCGGCCACTGTAGAGCAAGTGACCAAGGGAGAATTGGTCCAAGGTACCGTATTTGTAACGTCCCAGAATCACATCATACGTTGCATTTTCTCAGAAAAATCACAGGTCTTACATTCTACCTAACTTAAAAAGGATTTCATCCACAAAATCACAAACATCAAACAACGACAAAATGGTCAGATCTCCTCTAACGGTGCCTAATCGGCAACAACTAAGTCTCTAGTAGACTTTCTCAGACAAAACTTGGCAATATGCCCCGGTTGTTCACACTTGAAACATTTGCCATCATAGAGAGAGAAAACTCCAAAAGGATGATCTTCATCGCATCGTTGACACATTCGCTGGACATTAGGTCATTATGATTGCCTTTGCTGGCAGTTTTGCTGTTCTTCCTGACGCTTTCACTTTTTAGTAGGTGGCGAGGACTCTTTCCTACTGGGATTCCTCTTGCTGACACGCTCTTGAATCCTATTTTACAGCTCGGTCCGATCTTTCAATAGAGTTGCTACCTCTATAGCCTCATCGAGTGACTTTGGCCCACTAGTGAACACCTGGGTTCTCAGAGTAGGCCTCAAACCATGAGCGAACTTCATTGTTCTATCCTTTTCCATGACGTATACATTGGGACAATATCACTCTAAACAACGAAACCTAGTGATGTAATCGGACAGGGTCATCGTCCTCTGTTGTAGGTCTAGGAATTCTTGCATCTTCTTACTTCATTCATGCTTAGGAAAATACGTCGAGTTAAAAACTTCTATAAATTCATCCCACGTAACATTCTTATCTTTGAATTTAACCGAAGAGATTGTGTCCCACCACTTCTTAGCGTGGTCTTTCAAACGATAGGTACCAAAGTTCACTTTCTGCTCTTCAGGAACATTCAAAATACAAAAAATACATTCTATCTCACGTATCTATGACTCCGCAACCTCAAGGTACGTCTTACCCTCAAAAGCAGGAGACTCTAATTCCATGAAGCGCTTATAGGTAATTGTACCTACGTTCTGCCCACCTTGGGCTACGTGTTGAAGGTTCACACCCATATGTTGCATTGCAACCACTTGTTGTTGCACAACCTCTGCAAGGTTGCTCACAGTGCCTATGATATCATCGCACCTGACCTCCCATGCCATCTATTAGGAAAAAAAGTCATAATGATTAATCAATAGGTCTGACAACTAAGCTCGATAAATAATGATCGCAACAATCTTATAAAATCCAACGAGTGCACTATACACAACTCAGGCAAATGTCACATCGCAACTCAATTATGTAGCAACACCATCTACGAACATGTTCTTTGAACAACCTCAAGAAATAACACCCCAAAGTCTGGTGTTATGTAGTCCCCAACAATGACCCTCTCAGGAGTCAATTGCCAACACCGGCAACACAAATGCTACATGCTAGGCGCACAACTGAGTATTCTCATAACCAAGAACAATTGGGGATCTACAACATCCTCCAACAAGGAACTCAAAGGCTCAACCAGCACAGACAAGGCTTTCGCCTTCTGTCCGAAGATCACACCCGGAGAGGTACCCTTCATCAAAGACAGGGTCATGAACACCTTCAACGAAGTTGTCAAAGGAAAAACACTAACTTAGAGCCTCATCAAATGACTCTTATCAAAACCACATCGTCTTTAACACGATTGGTGCAACTGTTTGATATTTGTTATGATTCATCCATCGTCTTCACTCAAGTAATATGGAATGAGAAAGTGAAATATGCAAGAAGTCTCTAGGTTAGATCAATGGCTTCAACTCTCATAGAAGTTGACATGAATTAGCTTGGGAAACTACATCCACAAGCATAAAAGCAAAATCATTTAAGAACTCTACACCAAAATTTAACTGGTGCTTAATCTCTAAGTGTCTACTCAGACCACAATAGGCGCATACACTCAGTTCACGGGAACAGATTCGCCCCACGTGTTTTATCTTACACCTCGCACCAGAAAGTGCTTGATTTATAAACACTCGCATGCTTTGCATAATAGTCTAAATCCCTGGGTTCCGACACTTGATACCTTAAGCCAAATCATATAAGGCTTTAAACATAAATTCATGTCCTGCAGCGGACAACAACTAAAATATCATACAAATTTATCTAAACATATATGAAAAACAATTAAGCAACAAAAACATAATTTTACTAAATTAGGCATACTTACAGTGCGATGGTCAATGCGTGCAGAGTCTTGAACCACACTTCTAAAACACAACTCTGATACCAAAATTGTAACGCCCCAGAATAACATCATACATTGCATTTTCTCAGAAAAATCATGGGTCTTACAGTATTAGTCGCTAGACAAATGACTTTTACTTTGTTTGATTGTGGTGCTTCACATTCATTTATTTCTGTTAGATTTGCGAGGACTTTACCTATTTCTTTTGAACCTTTGAATTACTCGTTGAAGGTCCATACTCTGATCGATGATCATTCTCTGTGTGTTGCTTATATTTTGAGCATCGAGGTGTCAGTGGTAGGTCAGAACTTTCCAGCTGACATAATCCTGCTAGACATGACTGAGTTTGATGTCATCCTAGGCATGGATTGATTATTTGAGTATCATGCTCAAGTTCTGTGTAGAGAAGGCAAAGTTGTCCTATCTCAGCCTAATTGTTTGATTGTAGAGATTAGACTCTCTCGACCGATGTGAAACATTCATTTGATTTTGTCTTTTAAGGCTTTAAAGTACTTGCAGAATGAGGGTATTGCATTCTTGGTCAGTATTGCCCTAGTTGAACCAAAGATAGTTCCTATTGAGAACTTGGATGTGGTTCAGAAGTTTTCATATGTGTTTCTTAAGAAATTGCTCAAATTACCTCCAAAGCGTGAGATCAAATTTTGTATCGAGTTGTTGCTTGAAACTACTCCAATTTCTAAGGCACCGTATCGTATGGCTCAAGCAAGATTCAAGGAACTAAAGGGACAGTTGCAAGAGTTGATGGAGAAAGGTTTTATCAGACCCAGTGCATCTCCATGGGGTGAACCAGTATTGTTCATAAAGAAGAATGACAGATCTATGAGGTTGTGCATTGACTACAGGATGCTCAACCAAGCGACGATCAAGAATAAATATTCATTATCGAGAATAAAAGACCTTTTTGACCAGTTGCAGAACGCAAAGCTATTCTCAAAGATCAACCTCAGATCGGGTTATCATCAACTCTGAATCAAGGAGGAGGATGTCTCAAAGACAATATTTCAAACTAGATACGGATTGTATGAATTTGTAGTGATGCCATTTGGGCTCACTAATGCACCGATAGCATTTATAGATTTGATGAATCAGATCTTTCGTCCATTCATAGACACCTTTGTGATCGTGTTCATCGACGATGAACACAACAATATCTTGATCTACTTAGAGAGTCTTAAGCAACATCGAGAGCATTTGCGGATCATCTTGGGAGTACTTTGGGATCACAGATTATTCACCAAGTTCTCCAAATGCAAATTTTGGCTCAAGCGAGTCATGTTTTTGGGTCATGTGATATCCAGTGATGGAGTATCAGTTGATCCATTAAAAGTCGAAGCCGTATTAGATTGAAAGTAACCTTAGAACATCTCAAATATCTAAAGTTTTCTTGGATTAGTTGGGCATTACCGACATTTTATTCAAGATTTCTCTAGAATTGTGTTACCATTGATGAAGCTTTTGTGTAAGGGAGTCAAGTTTGAGTGGATTGACTCATGTGAAGAGAGTTTTCAGATCTTGAAGACGAAGCTAACAACATCTCCTGTCTTAGCGTTACCTTCTGGTAGAGGTGGTTTTATGGTGTACACAGACGCCTCAGGAACATGTTTGAGTTGCATGTTAATGCAACATGATAGAGTTATCACATATGCATCAAGACAGTTGAAAGTTCATGAGAGAAACTATCCAACTCATGACCTGGAGTTAGCAGCAGTGGTGTTTGCATTGAAGTTGTGGCAGCACTACTTGTATGGAGATACGTTCGAGGTTTATTCTGACCATAAGAGTCTCAAGTATTTATTT